>NW_011888787.1:10005806-10009054 GCF_000151845.1 Pteropus vampyrus | reverse complement strand
GGAGAAGAGGCTGCAGGAGAGCTCATTAGCCCAGCAGATATCTATCCCTGGATGAATTACACAATGAAAAGCTGGCTTCTAAGGGCCACCGAAGAGAGCCAGGGCTTTGTGGAGGTGGGCAACCCCGTAGTGCAATACAAGCTTTTTATTTGTTAAAAAGGGATTTTTGTACTAAAAACATTTCCCTTTGTTTGTTCTCATGAAAAGAGGAGGCTCCTGAAAGCTGCAGGCATTTGATGACTCCATTTCAAAATGAACACGTGTCAGTTTCCAAACCACCGCTGCACTTGAAAGTTACACAAAACCATTCGGAGATGGGGAGACCGGAGTGATAATCAAACGAGCCGCACCTTAAAGGCAAAGCATGCTGGCTGTGAATCTGAGAAGCTCGGGTATTGAATTGGGTTCTAACAACGATCTTGAGCCTTTACAAAGCCCAGGCTTTAGGTTCGGAGCCCGGAAAAAAAAAAAAAATTCTCAGGTTGTCTAATTACATTAGTTTATTGAGCTGTAGTACCACTTTGGTTCCCAGAATGCCACTGTAATTTAGTTTAGATTTTGTTCCTTCTTCCCCTCCAAAAGGAAAACTTTACCCTAGAGGCATATTTATTGTTTTTAATGCTTATGTTTGGAAAAATTCACTAATTCGTTTTCCCACTTAACGGGGACAGGAGGATTGATTCTTTAAACCTACAGATGATATTTACCAAAGTTTTTATGGAAATATAAATGGAAAGTTTCTCTGATCCAAAATTATGGTCTGATTTTCTGGGATGTTTTTCGTTTTGGGGGGGATTTTTTTTGTTTTTTTTTCTAGGAGAGACAGGGCACCTAAGGAAATAAGAAGAGGCCACAAAAGCCAGCTGCAGATATGGCATTCGTCAACCTTGAGCCTTTTGTATAGAGAAGTACATTTGAGTCATTACTGCTTTCCCTCTTGAAGGCAGGACCCTGCGGGGCCTCCCCAGTACATGCTGCTGATGTTCAGTGACACATACCACAACAGGGAGGGTGTACAGACACATTCCATCTGTTGGCGTTTTAATTTTTTTCACATCCACTTGATGAGGTGTTTGTCAGCAAACTTGTCACTCTGTTGTGTTTTTGAGATTTGGGCCCAAGAAGAGGGCCCAAAGATATCTTAGAGATGCAAAGAGGAATTTCAAACCTCTCCTTAATATTTTTTTATACTGGCAATGTCCTCCATTCCAAAACACGTATTTCACTTTTGTTCTGAAAACTCCTCTGAGCCATAAAGTTCAAGCTGTCTAGTTAGGCGAAGGCAGGCATTTATTTATTCTCGATGATAAGGATAATTTTTTAAACCTTACCTGCCCCCTCTACAATGTGATATTCTGCTTTAAAACGGCAGAAAAGGCTGATTTGTGAATAAAATATCTTGTTTGCTTTAAAACAGATCAAAGCAATATCTTTTATTTTGCTATCAGGAAAAGCAGCCTCACACCATTCAAACACTGATATTCATGGGGTAATTCCAAAATGTCACGTAATATTTCTGTCTTTCTAAGAAAGATAAGACTCAATCATTCTAAGAGAGAATAGGGATCACATTACATTGCAAATCTGATCATGAAAATCTCTTTAAATGTTTGAGTTAGTCATTTATTTATCTGCGAATCAAAATCCAGTGTTCAAAAGCTTTTGGAAAATCTGGGTAGTTTCAGGTTTCTTAACTTTACACTGCCTGATGCCAGAATTAGTTATTAACATACAGGGGAGCAAACATTTTAAAACAGGTTATAAGCAGGAACTGCTTGTTGTTATGTAATGTTCAGAACATCCAACCCTTATTGTTTTTTGTATGAACTCAAAGAGCCCAGAGGGTGGTTTTTGAAGTTCTGCAGATCGCGCTGGAAGGCAGCGTGCTCAGCTGGGCACTAGACAGTTGTGATCCGCTGTGGCATCGGAGTCACGAACACAACCACGAGGGGAAGCGAGTTACTTTGCCTTTCTCCTTCGAAATGGCACTTTCCTGGAACGGCGATGTCAGATGACATTTCATATTGCTCACGGTGGCAACCCCATCAGCCTAGAACCACTGATCTAGAAAACCCACCTGCGGACCAATAACCGCCCTCATTGACCATGGTCTCAATACGATCTTTTAAGCACCATGAAGGGTCTTTCCCCCGCAACTAAATCCCATATGAAAAGTGTGCCCTGCCTGCCCTAGATTTGTGCTATTCTTTTCTTTTAAAAACTTTCTGAATCAAAAGCTTTTCAATCCAGGATCATGCATCTGACGTGGTGAGCAGGACCGTCTCCTCGATTCCAGACCAAGGAAATAGTCTTCTTAGAACTGCGAGCGTTGACTCATCTGGCTTTGCATAATTTGCTGATCTCTTTTCTGAGAAGGGGTTTCCTGGAGACGAGGCGTCAAGACATCAGAAAAAGTACACACGAAAAGGACCCACGCTAGAAGCCTGGATTTGGGTTGGGTCTGGAGTCTCTCTGCCTGTGTGGCTGATGTGTTGCAGCCTGACTTGCCTGGGTTTCATAAAGGAGAAATGTCAGAGGCTAAGACATACTGAACAACAGCCAACCTAGAGAGAGGTCGGAGGTTTTCTCCGTCGGTAATACAGCTCTGGGAGAAGATTGCTCCCTTGACACTGACCCTATGAGGAAATTACATTTCTTTGAGTCTGAGTATGAGTTTAGGACAGATGGCTGTCCAGAAGCAAAATGAGGCTTGAGTAAGCCATTCTGGCACCCTTGGAGGTTGCAGGCTGGAGCAAAAGATCACTCATTTGAGAACAGCCTGGAGTCTGGGTGAAGGTTTGCTCTGAAAGTGTGTTCCAGGGAGCAGCACAGACATTCACCTGTGCGTGGCCCCTTCCTTTGATGACAGCATGACTACATGCTCTGGGATGGCTGTTCTGGATCGAGAATACATTTCTCTCAAGGTGCACTCACAAATCTGTTATATATTTAGATTTTTTTTTTTTTTGGCAAGTTTTTAAAAAAATCTTCAGAGACGTCAAAACAAGTGAAAAATTTATATCCAAGATAAAACGTTCAGTGCCTGGTTTAAAAAGAAGCTTTGATCAGGCTTAGGGGACCAGAATAGCATTTGGAAGTTATTGCAAGGCAATCTTTATTTAACACATCCCTTCCAAATTGCTTAGCTGTATCTTTAATCTTGTGCCCATAACAGCTAGGACTTTCCTATCTTATATTTGCATTTGTAAAGAACTCACACATAGTAGGAGTTCAAAAAGCTGCTCTTC
>NW_011888787.1:10002764-10005346 GCF_000151845.1 Pteropus vampyrus | reverse complement strand
GTGATATTCTGCTTTAAAACGGCAGAAAAGGCTGATTTGTGAATAAAATATCTTGTTTGCTTTAAAACAGATCAAAGCAATATCTTTTATTTTGCTATCAGGAAAAGCAGCCTCACACCATTCAAACACTGATATTCATGGGGTAATTCCAAAATGTCACGTAATATTTCTGTCTTTCTAAGAAAGATAAGACTCAATCATTCTAAGAGAGAATAGGGATCACATTACATTGCAAATCTGATCATGAAAATCTCTTTAAATGTTTGAGTTAGTCATTTATTTATCTGCGAATCAAAATCCAGTGTTCAAAAGCTTTTGGAAAATCTGGGTAGTTTCAGGTTTCTTAACTTTACACTGCCTGATGCCAGAATTAGTTATTAACATACAGGGGAGCAAACATTTTAAAACAGGTTATAAGCAGGAACTGCTTGTTGTTATGTAATGTTCAGAACATCCAACCCTTATTGTTTTTTGTATGAACTCAAAGAGCCCAGAGGGTGGTTTTTGAAGTTCTGCAGATCGCGCTGGAAGGCAGCGTGCTCAGCTGGGCACTAGACAGTTGTGATCCGCTGTGGCATCGGAGTCACGAACACAACCACGAGGGGAAGCGAGTTACTTTGCCTTTCTCCTTCGAAATGGCACTTTCCTGGAACGGCGATGTCAGATGACATTTCATATTGCTCACGGTGGCAACCCCATCAGCCTAGAACCACTGATCTAGAAAACCCACCTGCGGACCAATAACCGCCCTCATTGACCATGGTCTCAATACGATCTTTTAAGCACCATGAAGGGTCTTTCCCCCGCAACTAAATCCCATATGAAAAGTGTGCCCTGCCTGCCCTAGATTTGTGCTATTCTTTTCTTTTAAAAACTTTCTGAATCAAAAGCTTTTCAATCCAGGATCATGCATCTGACGTGGTGAGCAGGACCGTCTCCTCGATTCCAGACCAAGGAAATAGTCTTCTTAGAACTGCGAGCGTTGACTCATCTGGCTTTGCATAATTTGCTGATCTCTTTTCTGAGAAGGGGTTTCCTGGAGACGAGGCGTCAAGACATCAGAAAAAGTACACACGAAAAGGACCCACGCTAGAAGCCTGGATTTGGGTTGGGTCTGGAGTCTCTCTGCCTGTGTGGCTGATGTGTTGCAGCCTGACTTGCCTGGGTTTCATAAAGGAGAAATGTCAGAGGCTAAGACATACTGAACAACAGCCAACCTAGAGAGAGGTCGGAGGTTTTCTCCGTCGGTAATACAGCTCTGGGAGAAGATTGCTCCCTTGACACTGACCCTATGAGGAAATTACATTTCTTTGAGTCTGAGTATGAGTTTAGGACAGATGGCTGTCCAGAAGCAAAATGAGGCTTGAGTAAGCCATTCTGGCACCCTTGGAGGTTGCAGGCTGGAGCAAAAGATCACTCATTTGAGAACAGCCTGGAGTCTGGGTGAAGGTTTGCTCTGAAAGTGTGTTCCAGGGAGCAGCACAGACATTCACCTGTGCGTGGCCCCTTCCTTTGATGACAGCATGACTACATGCTCTGGGATGGCTGTTCTGGATCGAGAATACATTTCTCTCAAGGTGCACTCACAAATCTGTTATATATTTAGATTTTTTTTTTTTTTGGCAAGTTTTTAAAAAAATCTTCAGAGACGTCAAAACAAGTGAAAAATTTATATCCAAGATAAAACGTTCAGTGCCTGGTTTAAAAAGAAGCTTTGATCAGGCTTAGGGGACCAGAATAGCATTTGGAAGTTATTGCAAGGCAATCTTTATTTAACACATCCCTTCCAAATTGCTTAGCTGTATCTTTAATCTTGTGCCCATAACAGCTAGGACTTTCCTATCTTATATTTGCATTTGTAAAGAACTCACACATAGTAGGAGTTCAAAAAGCTGCTCTTCAGTCTTAGTGTCCCCATCCCTGTCATCATTGCTTTCCTATCCTTGAAAAAACAAAAACCTTCCTTTCTTTAGGGGTGGACTGACCCTGGAAAATTGTGTAGTAGAGCAGAGCCGCCATAACATAAGGTAGGGATAAACGGGAGAGAGCAAAATAAAAAAGCACAGGACAGAGCAAGCCGGAAGGGCAGTTTAGAGTGAGAACAGAGTGGCCACACTAGAGCTTCATATTACGTAGTGGTCATCTTTGTAGTTGGACAGACTGGGTTTGAATCTATTTCTCTATTATCTACTATCTCTGTATTAGGAAAATGCCTTGTCTCTCTGAACTATATTTTCCACATTGGTAATGCAGGAATAATAACTGGCCTCATGGGGTTCTTCGAAGAATTAGTATATAACATCCATCTCCTTTCCTTTTGATGTTCAGGGCTACTTCTGTCTTATATTGGGTGACTCTATATAAAACTCTCATTGAAGTTTTTATTTCAATGAGTATATCTTTTATTTCTACAGTTGCATTTTTTTTCAAAACTGCCTGATCATTTTTGATAGTCGCCTATTCCTCATTTGTGTTTTCAAGTGTCTCTTTATTTCTTAAGGCTATTAAACACACATATTTTGTATTTGATACGGTTATTCCAACTTCTGAAGTCTTTGTATGTCTGGGTTGTTTTTTTTTTT
>NW_011888787.1:9993967-10001944 GCF_000151845.1 Pteropus vampyrus | reverse complement strand
ACATGGTATTCTATTCTGTTCACCTCTGTAACCTCAGTGTCTAGAAAGTGTTTCTCAAGCCTGGTTACACTTAGGAGCATATCTAATGACTGTGTATCTGGCATGGGGCCTGACAGGCATATTTTAAAAGCTGTTTAGGAAATTTAAGTGAGCAGCAAAGATTGAGAAACGTTGACCTAGAATATACCTTGTAGAGAGTATGTTCTCAACAAATGTGTATTGAATGAATTAATGAATTGTTAAGAAACCTCCCATGGAAGAGTTGGGCTATTTTTGTGAAGGGTGTCAAGTCATCGGAAAATAAGTATTCGGTTTTGGGAATTGGTAGACAAGGCGAATGAATGCTGGGGAGGATTTTGCCGAGCCTCTCTTCTCTGAGCCGATATCAGCAATTCCTAACCGAATAACACTTCTGAAGCCAACAATTAGGATTTGTAAGTATCTTCTCTGGCAGGCCCCACCCCAGTCAGAATTGGATCCAGCAACTGCTGGCATGGATTCCTTCTCAGGTCACAGAGCACCAGCCTACAGCATAAGAGTGCTATTTGGAGGACGTTCTTTTCTGCTGGCCAGATCCATTATACTAGGTCGACCTCACTGAGTCATATCAACAAAAACAAATCTCCAAACTTGTGCTTAATTGGGCCAGAGAGAAAAGCAGATATGCAGTAAGCACTGGAAAGGAAAGAGAGGATGAAAATGATTCAAAATTATGACATCTTTTCTGGATACCTTAGTCCTAATATCTGTTTGTTATAAGTCTTGGGCTCTAGAATCTCCACACAGGTGTATAAGCTTAGCCCAGTTTTAATTTTAACTATTTCATTTATTTCATAGATATTTCATAGTTCCTTAGAAACTTGAAGTAATTTCATCTTTTACTTGACTAATCTGATAGAAACAATTGAGAAATGACGAGAAAGCCTGAATTGCAAAGTGAATGTTGAAAGGATGAAGAGGGGCTGTCTTTAAAAGCTAACAGAGATGGAGAGGAACTGGAAAAATGTAATTTTTTAACATAAAATATAAACATATTGCTTTTGTCAACAGTTTTTAACAGTTTGTTTTTCACAGTGACAGCTGTCAATTATTTATGACAGGCTATATCTGGTCCTTAGCTTTTGAATTATATGTGATTATAAAGGAAACTATTGATTGGAAACTATTGAAATATACATGAAGTCACTTAGATAGAATGTGGAAGTGGCACTTTGTTTCATATATCTAAGAACATTTACAAACTCTTAACAGCAGAATTTATAGCATTATATCTTACTCTACTATGGAAGTCAAATTACTTCTTTTAAATTTCTGACTATTCTTAAATAATGGATAATTCCATTCAAATATATGATTAAGATTTTGAAATATATAGAATTTAAAATGAACTGTTATTGTCTACAGCCATGCCACCCTGAACAAGCCCGATCCTGTCTGATCTCGGAAGCTAAGTAGGGTGGGAGACCACCTAGGAAGACTAGGTGCTCTAGATGTAAAAAATAAAAAATAAGGGATTGTAAGCTAACAAGGTCCTTGCAATCTGTGAGGTCAACCAAGGGTTGCCTCCCCTTAAATAAATAAATAGATAGGTAGATAGATAGATAGATAGATAGATAGATAGATAGATAGATAGATAGATAAAATGAACTATTATTGCAAACTCCATTTTAAACACTGTGTGAAAATGTTTACATGTCCTGAGAATGCAATAGAGATTTTAGATACAACAATATGCAGTATCTGAAAGTAAATATCAAGGGTATGGACTTTTCATTTTTGTGGGGAAAAATAGTAATTGAGAGAAAATATTACTCTCTTGACTAATAGACCTCAATGTGATTTACAGGCATACCTCAGAGATATCGCAGGTTGGTTCCAGACCACTGCAATAAAACAAATATTGCAATAAATGAGTCAAAGACATATTTTTGGTTTCCCAGGGCATAGAAAATCATATTTACACTATAGTGTACTCTATTAAGTGTACAAAAGCATTATGTCTAAAAATACAATGTACAGACCTTAATTGTAAAATATTTTATTGCTAAAAAATACCAACCATCATCTGAACCTCCAGCAAGTCCTAATCTTTTTGCCAGTGGCGGGTCTCACCTCAGTGTCGATGGCTGCTAACTGATCGTGGTGGGGTGCTGAAGGCTGGGGTGGCTGTGGCAAGTTCTTAAAATAAGACAACACAGAATTTGCTGCATCGATTGACTCTTATTTTCACAATTTTTCTGTACCATGCAATGCTTTTTGATAGCATTTACCCACCGTAGAACTTCTTTCAAAACTGGAGTCAGCCCTCTCAAAGCCTACTACTGCTTATCAGCTAAGTTTATGTCATATTCTAGATCCTTTGCTGTCATTTCAATAGTCTTTACATTATCTTCACCAGAAGTAGATTCCAATTCAAGAGACCACTTTCCTTGTGCATCGATAAGAAGCAACTCCTCATCTGTTTTAAGTTTTATCATGAGATTGCAGCAATTCAGTCCCGTCTTCAGAACTAATTCTAGATCTCTTGCTGTTTCTACCACATCTGCAGTTACTTCCTCCACTAAAGTCTCAAACCCCTCAAAGTTATCCATGAGAGTTGAAATCAACTTCTTCCAAACTCCCAAACTCCTGTTAATATTGATATTTTGACACCTCCTTTGAATCACAAATGCTCGTAATGATATCTAAAATGGCAAATCCTTTCCAGAAGGTTTTTAATTTACTTTGCCCAGATCCATCAGAGGACTAACTACCTATATGGCAGCTACAGCCTTACTAAATGTATTTTTAAATAATAAGACTTAAAAATCAAAATTACTCCTAATTCATGGGCTACAGAATTGATGTTGCATTAGCGGGCATGAAAACAACATTCATCTCGCTGTACAGCTCCATCAGAGCTCTTGGGTGACCAGGTTCATTGTCAATGAGCAGTAGTATTTTGAAAGAAATCTTTTCTTCTGAGCAGATCTCAACAGTGGGCTTAAATTATTCAGTAAACCATGTTGTGAACAGATGTACTATCGTACAGGCTTTTTGGTTCCATTTACAGAGCACAGGCAGAGTAGATTTAAAGTAATTCCTAAGGGCCGTAGGACTTTCAGAATGGTGCGTCAACACTGACTTAACTGAAAATCACCAGCTTCATTAGCCCCTAACAAGAGAGCCAGCCTGTCCTTTGAAACTTTGAAACTAGGCATTGACTTCTCCTCTGTAGCTATGAAAGTCCTAGATGGATCTTCTTCCAATATAAAGCTGTTTCATCTACATTGAAAACCTGTTGTTTAGAGTAGCCACCTTCTTTAATTATCTTTGCTAGATCTTCCTGATAACTTGCCTCAGCTTCTCCACCAGCACTTGCTGCTTCCTCTTGCACTTTTATGTTGTAGAGATGGCTTCTTTCCTTCTACAGCCTCCTCACCTCCCTCAGCCTTCATAGAACTGAAGAGAGAGTCTTGCTCTGAATTAGGCTTTGGCTTAAAGGAACATTGTGACCTATTTGATCTTCTGTCTGGACCACTAGAACTTTCTTCACATCATCGTTTACTCTGTTTTGCTTTCTTATCATTCATATGTTCGCTGGAGTAGCACTTTTAATTTCCTTCCAGACTTTCTCCTTTGCATTCATAACTTGCCTAACTGTTTGGTACAAGAGACTGAGATTTCAGCCTATCTCGGCTTTCAACATGCCTTTCTCACTAAGCTTAATCATTTCTAGCTATTTATTTTAAATGAGAAACGTACAATGCTTCCCTTCACTTTAAACACTCAGAGGCCATGATAAGGTTATTAATTGGCCAAATTTCAATATTGCTGTGTCTCAGAGAATAGGGAGGCCTGAGGAGCAGGAGAGAGACGGGGGAATGGCCAGACAGTGGCAGTCAGAACGCACACAACATTGATCAAGTTCACCGTCTTATCTGGGCGTGATTCATGGCACCCACAAGCAACTACTATAATAGCATCGAAGATCACTGATCACAGATCACTATAACAAATATAATAATAATGCAAAAGTTTGAAATACACCAAGAATTACCAAAATGTGTCAGAGAAACATGGAGTAAGCAAATGGCTGTTGGAAAAATGGTGCCAATAGACTTGCAATTTGGTATGGGTTTTTAAATTTTTTGACATCTGTGATTCCCTGTGATTAATTAGAATTAGTCAGTAGGAAACGGCCACTTGCCTATAGGTTTGGTCATGGAGGGGAAGGGGGGGAGGGGGCTTTGGGTTCTTTTGTTGTGGATGAGTCTGTCAGTAGTCACATATTTCTTTATCTCCAATTAATTTCTGCCTTCCTAGCGTTGATCTAGCCCACTGAAAATTTAGTCATCTGTTTTCAAAGTAATACTCTATGAAAAAAAGCCTAAATTAGAATGTCTGTTTTAAAAATAATGAATTCTGAAAAGCACCTTAAGATGATAATGAAATCTTTCCAGGAAAAAAAAAGGCAAAGATTTTAGCAATATCTACAAGCTGATATTGCTTGAAAACACATAATTGAACTGAAACTTGATAATATTTCTACCTTTTAGAGACTATAAACTTGCCATAACACCCTGCTGTGAGGACAGCTTTAGTGCCCCAGAAGTAAAAGAGTTTAGCTGTGATTAAAGGATTGAGGTCTGTGCCTTGAACTGACAGATTAGTTTTTGCTAGGTCTTCCCTGTTAATTCAAGGCTTGACAGCCCCACCATAAATTAATCTAAATGATGGCAAACTCCTACGAAGCTTGTCATTGTCTTGCAAAAGAATCACAAAGTACAGTTGAAAATGCTGACATCTCTATTACAAAATGCTATTCCAACTTGGTGGAAACATGAACAGGGCTTCTAAAAACACAAGAAATTGCAGCTACCTCGATGCTGGGGAGCTATAGATTTGGACACAGAAACTGAGCTTATGGGGAGAATGTGCCTGACTTCTGTAGTCACTGCTGTGAGCTTCTGTATTTGTCTTCTAGTAACTCATGTCAATGTAATTACATCCTGCCTGCCCAATATTTCTCATAACTGAAGTTGATAAATATAAACCACAGTTTATGATTGTGAATCACAGCCTGAAGCAACGTGGCATGGACATTGATTGCAGAGAAATATAAATAGCAGATGATAATAGATTGACTCAATCTGAACCCTATCACAGACCAGTTAAGGCGTCAGAGAATCAGAACCACCTAAGATCAATCTTAGCTTCCCAGGAAGAAACCATGGATCAGAGTGGACAGTTCTAGTTATCAAATAAAGGCTTTATATCTCATTAACTTTATTCATATTATAAGATGATTATTCCTCTGGGAATTCTCCCTGTCTGCAGACTTGAGAGTAGGTACCAGAAGTTAGGGGTGGTGTTTCCTATTTTCTGTCTATCTTTGGGAAGCCCCTCCCCCTACATTTCACAACTGCGTTCTTCAGTTTGGAGCTTCCTGTTTCTGTGATCAGGAAACCTACAGATATGTTCATTTGCAGTAACTGCTCATATCATTAGGTCGCTAAACAGTCAAGAATTGAACACATACGTTGTGCTCATTCACCTTCAGATCTTAAGGAAAAATATTAAGGAAGAGAAGACGAAAGAAAGGAAGAGGGAGAAGAGGGAATAAATATTTATTAGAAATAGTACTTTTCCCCAAAACCGACTACCATTAGGTGACCATTGGTATCTATAAATGCGTTATTCATGTAAACCCAAAGAGGTCAGGCCCAAACTAGTCCCCAGATCTATTTTTATTCGGTCAACACAGCATTTTAATTGTTTTTATTTGAATACCCTTTTATGGAGTCTAAACTTTCCAGATATCTGCTGCTCGCGCATCATACCTTGTTATCTTAGGGTACGCTTACCTGCCTGGCAACTGAAGGTGTTAGGGTTGTGACCCCTTGGTCTATACCAGCCAACAGAATGATTTGGAAACACCGACTCTTTAAAATGTGCACTGGGTACCTATTACATGCCAAGTACTGAACTTGACATAAGCAAAACAATAAATTTTCTAATTTCAGGCAGTGATACATACCATGAAAAAAAAATACATTAGGGTAAGGGACGGAGAATGAGAAAGGGTGGCCTAAGGAGGCTTCTCTGAGGGCAGGATGTCAAAGCAAGAGTTAAGCAATAGGAAGGAGTGAGCCACATTTGGAGGAAGAGCATTCAAAAAATGAATAGTAAATTATAAAGACCCTGAAGGAAAACAGGAAGTAGATCAATGCAGAGTACTTCAGAGGGTAAGTGATAGAAATTAAGGTAGGAGATTTGAGGACGTGCCAAGTTGTTTAGGTCTTATAGGCTGGAAGATTTTTAACAAGGAAATCAAGTAATTTCTCTTATATGGTAATGAATAGATAATTTCTGATTCATAAGTAGTACATAAATATTTGAACTTATTTTACTTTCTTAAAATACTTGCAAAGTTAAATAATGCTCTCGAAATTTTATCTATATTCTTAATCTGCTCAGCTAATGAATAGGTTAGAAAACATTTATCGAGCACCTACTATGTGCAAAGTCTTGTGCTAAGTTCTGTTTACAGTATCAAACTCACTTAACACATAGGCCTTGATTCAAATTGTTTAGACACCACTTTCTAACATTCATTCACCAGTCACAGTGTTTTCTGCTATGCCTCCAAAATACATTTGTTACATTTTTCTTTCTCTGATTATTAAAAAGCAGGCTTATGAATCTTAGTTTTGTTATGGATAGATATAAATCTGCTTCTAAAGGAACTTCTATGTTTCTCCTTTAACTCATTAATTACATCACTTTACAGGAAAGCATATTGCAATATGGACGTGCACAGCTCCTCAGAAAAAGACAAATGATCTTTGAAATGGGTTTGAGAAAATAAATCTTTTAATCATTGCCAGCACCTCCTCATCCTGCTGAAAGCTCATGTCACTTTTGACACTCAGGAAATGATTCTTGTGCAGAAGTGATGCTAAACCAGTCCGCATCCTACTTCAGTCACCCAGTGCAAGACAGTGTTTGCTGTTTCAGTTCTGAGGATCACTTCATAATTGTTGAGTCGTATCAAATTAGCATCTTGGCTTGTTACCCTATTTTGTGGGTCTGTGGACTACTCAGCAAGGACAGTGTGATTGACAGGGTCTGTGGACTACTCAGCAAGGACAGGCTGCTTCAAAATGACAAGGACAGGGATAGGGAGAGCCCTGAACAAAGTTACAGAAAAGGTCATCTCCCACCCACTCCTCACTCATCCAGTGTCTCATACAACCATCAGGAGGAATTCCTTGGCTGCCCCACAAAGCTCCCCTCCCTGAAACCACCTGTCAGAATCACTTTGACCTCTACCCACTTTCCTTAGTGTTCCAAGTCTGTGTGTCATGATATTTCTATCTCGGTAACATAATTACTTTTTAAAAGGGGGCGGTTATATCTTACCCAGAGGAGTAACTTGAATGTTGGAAATTCTAGCTGCATAGGCAGGCAGCACGGGAGACTTAGGGACAAGAAGCCTTTTGTTCCTCCCTTGCAATGCCACAATTTGATGTCACACCTGAGGCAGACTAGACACATGTGGTTGTTGGAGAGATGTTACTGCCTGAAACCTTGGCTGGATATGCTGCATGCCAGGCAGTTCTTCATTTCCCTTTTAACCACCACTAGAGTGGTGCAGGATCTAAGTAGGAAAATGAATGTGTCTGTGCGTTATCCCAGCACACCTGAAGACAAAGCTGCTAGCACGTGTTGTGGTGCATTGGCGAGAACTTTGGGGTTGGAAGATCTAGGTGTGTGCTCCGTCTCCGCTGCTCACAGAGGAAGAGGTGTGGGGAGTGGGGGCAGGGAGAGATCCCTCAGCCTCGGAAACTCTCACGTCATCTATAAAATCCCACGGAGTTGTTGTGAAACTTAAACATAGAATATATGTTAAAACACGTCGTAAACTGTAAAGCACAAGGCAAATGATGCTATTTTTATTTTAAGCAAAATCAGAATAGGGGCCGATGAAGATTT
>NW_011888787.1:9992709-9993163 GCF_000151845.1 Pteropus vampyrus | reverse complement strand
AAGACAAGATCGTAGGGTTGACTTTGACCATTCTGAATGAAGTCTTTCAAGAAGAACTACATCCTATAGTCCCAACATATTGGATTTCAAACTTTGTTTTATGATTTTTTAAGTAATTTTTATATCTTTCAATTACAGATAACATAAAATATTATATTAGTTTCAAGTTTACAACATAGTGATTAGATATTTATATAACTTACAAAGTGATCACCTCATCTGACACCATGTATAGTTATTATAATATTATTGACTATATTTCTTATGCTATACTTTACATCCTCATGACTATTTTGTAACTACCAATTTGTTCTTAATCCCTTCTCCTTTTTCACCCAGCCCCCTCAACCCCTCTCCCGTCTGGCAACCATCAAAATATTCTTGGTATCTGAGTTTGTTTCTGTTTTGTTTATTTATTTTGTTCTTTAATTCCACATGTAAGTGAAATCATATG
>NW_011888787.1:9990968-9992659 GCF_000151845.1 Pteropus vampyrus | reverse complement strand
TTTGTTTATTTATTTTGTTCTTTAATTCCACATGTAAGTGAAATCATATGGCATTTGTCTTTCTCTGACTTAACTCCACTCAGCACGATACCCTCTAAGTTGCCATGTTGTCGCAGATGGCAAGATTTCATTCTTTTTTAAAGCAGAGTAATATTCCATTATATACAAGTACCACTTCTTCTTTATTCATTCCTCCATTGATAGACATTCAGGTTGCCTCCATATCTTAGCTATTATAAATAATGCTACAATAGACATATGGATGCACATATCCCTTCGAAGAAATGTTTTGGGTTTCTTAGGATAAATTCCCAGAAGTAGTATTACTGGGTCCTTCTTTGTCTCTTGCTATACCTTTGTTTTAGTCTATTTTGTCTGGTAGTAGTATTGCTACCTCAGCCTTTTTTGTTTTGTTTGTTCATTTCCATTTTTCTGAAATACTTTTTCTATTCCTTTACTTTCAGGCTTTGTGTCTCTTTTGATCTGAAGTGAGTCTCTTGTAGGCAACATATATAAGGGTCTCGTTTTCTTATCCATTCAGCCACCCTATCTTTTGATTGGAGCATTTAATTCCCTTTCATTTGAAGTACTCATTGATAGCTATGTAGCTATTGCTATTTTATTATTCAGATTTTTGATACATCTTTTTTTTCTTCTTAAAGAAGTCCCTCCAACATTTCTTGTAATACTGGCTTGATGGTGATGAACTCCTTTAGCTTTTTCTTGTCTGAGAAGCTCTTTATCTGTCCTTAGATACTAAATGATAGCTTTGCTGGGTAGAGTAATCTTGGTTTTAGGTCCTGGGTTTTCATCACTTTGAATATTTTCTGTCAATCCTTTCTGGCCTGCAAAGTTACTGTTGATAAATCAGCTGACAGTCTTATGGAAGTTCCCTTGTAGGTAACTAATTGCTTTTCTCTTGCTGCTTTTAAGATTCTCTCTGTCTTTAAGTTTTGACATTTTAATTATCATGTGTGTTGGTGTGGGCCTCTTTGGGTTCATCTTGTTTGGGGCTCCCTGAGCTTCCTGGGCTTGTATGTCTACTTCCTTTGTCAGGTTAGGGAAGTTTTCCATCATTATTTCTTCAAATAGATTTTTAATTCCTTGCTCTCTCCTCCTTCTGGAAACCACAATGTGAATATTGTTATGTTTGATGTTGCCCCTCATTGGTTTGGTTTCTTTGTTCTTTGTTGCTGCTCTGATTGGGTATTCTTCACTACCTTATCTTCTAAATCATCATTCCGATCCTCTGCTTCATGTAATCTACTATTGATTCTCTCTAATGTATTTTTCATTTCAGTTATTGTATTCTTCATTTCTGACTGGTAGTATTTTTTATATTTTCTATCTCAATGTTAAAGTTCTCATTGAGTTCATCTACTCTTATCCTAAGGTCATTGAGCATCCTTATAACCAATGTTTTGAACTCTGCATCTGATAGATTGCTTGTCTCCATTTTGTTCAGTTCTTTTTCTGGAGCTTCGTTCTGTTCTTTTATTTGGGTCATGTTTGTTCATTTGTTCTCTCATTTTAGTTGCCTCTCTATGTTTGTTTCTATGTATTAGATAGGGCTGCTGTGTCACCCAGTCTTACTAGAGTGACCTTATATAGTAGGTGTGTTGTGGAGCCCAGCAGCACAGTCTTCCCTGGTCAACTGAGCTAGGTACTCCAGGTATGTCCCTTGTATGGGT
>NW_011888787.1:9979374-9990918 GCF_000151845.1 Pteropus vampyrus | reverse complement strand
AGTGACCTTATATAGTAGGTGTGTTGTGGAGCCCAGCAGCACAGTCTTCCCTGGTCAACTGAGCTAGGTACTCCAGGTATGTCCCTTGTATGGGTACTGTGTGCCCTCCTATTGTAGTTGAGCCTTGGTTGCTGTTTGCACGTCAGTGGGAGGGATTGACCCTCAGGCTTATTGGTTGTGAGGACTGACTGACTACAGTGGAGGAACCGTTGTGCAGGGGCTGACCCTATGGAGCAGGATTTGCTTTAGTGGGATTCTGGTTCCTGTCGAGTCTGCCCGTTGGGTGTGTTGTCCTCAGATGCAGCCCAGCTCTGATGAAGCCGCCCACTGGGTGTGCTGATCCCGGGGCCTCCTGGAAGGGACCCTACTCCAGGCCCAGTTCAACTGCATCTTGTGCCCTTCCCAGGGCCACCCAGCAAGAGCCACCAAGCAATACACAGATAGCTGCCACTTGCACTGGGCTTAGAGGTGCCTAGAGAGGCCAAGCCACAAACTGAGGCCAGCTGCCACTGGTGTCAAGCTTCGGGCTACCCAGCAAGAGGTACGTGGAACACTGAGGTCAGATGCTATTTGTTTGGGTTTTGCAAACTTTTGAGAGATTTTAGGAAAGTCACAACATGAGCCGAGACAGGCCATTTGTATGGAAAAGCTACTGGAAGTGGCTTGGGTGGGCCCACAAGTTAGGTGGGGCAGGGTCTCAGGGAATCACCTGGGCAGGGCAACCAGTGTTAGCCAAGTTGATGGAGATTCAGATATAGGGTCTACCTGTGTCTGCATACTGGGATGGGGGAGGGCTCAACAAAGGAACAATGGCTCCTGCCAGCACTTCTGTGGGAGAAAGCTGCTCCTCCAGACCTCACCCTGAAGCCAGACAATTCAGTTCCTCCCCATATGTCCTTGGTGCCTTTTGAGCTGTTGCCCCAGTGCTTGAGCTCAAAGCAAGTGAGTCTGTCTGTGTGTGGGCCCTTTAAGAGGAATTCCAGCCACCCTCCATCTCACTCAGCCACAATTTCCACTGGTTTTCACAGCCAGGTGTTGTTGGGACTTCTCTTCCCAGCACTGGAGCCCTGGGGTGGGAAGCCTGTGTGGGGCTGGGATTCCTTGCTCCTTCAGGGGATCTCCACAGCTAAGATATCCTTCCTGATTTTTAATTGCCCCACGCTGGTGTGGGACCAGCCCATTTCCTGTCTCTGCTCATCCTACCAGTCTCGAGGTGGCTCCTCTGTCTTTAATTGTAGCTTCAGCTGATTTTCAATAATGGTTGTTCTGTAGTTTAGTTGTAATTTTGATACAGTCATGAGAGGTGGCAAGCACAGCGTTTACCCACTCTGCCATCTTGACTGGAAAATCTCAACTGTTTTTTAGGTCAGCACTTTGTGATTCGAGCCACAGATATAAACCACATATCTAATTGAAAATGTTCTAATTAGCCACATTCAAAAAAATAAAAAAATAACAGGTAAAACAAATTTTAATAATATATTTAAACAAATTTTAATAATATATTTAATAATGTATTTAATTTTAATAATTTTAAATATATTCAAAACATTGTTTCAATATTTTTTCTAATACTCATCAAAATTAATGTATGACTGTGCATTGTGCAAAATTATTTTGCTTTCCATCAGCACTATAGGTGCCACATTTTGGGAAATACATTTTTAAATAGTGAGGGATGTAGATGACAAAAAGTAGAGAGATAATTTGGTGTGTATCAGACAAGTGTGGATTAGGGATTCCAGGTTCTGTATTTGACTATATAGTTGACCTTAGGCAGGTAATTTAGCGCTCCGGGCCACTGTTATCTGTAGAAAGAGAATAATACCTGATTCAGATTAGGTAAGCATTCAGAGAACTTAGAACTTTGCCTGCCACAGAGAAATTGCTCGATAAATTCTAGGAAGATGATGCTGGTGATGGGATATAGTTTTGGCCCCCTCACTAGGAGCTTCACTTCAGAGTACTCTATACCTTGATGGACACATTGTAAATGTAGAAGCCCTTTGGGAAGCAATATGTGAAACTTCGTGAGACTATTAAATACATCTTTTAACCAAGTCAGCTCATTTCTAGAATATATCTGACTAAAATAATTCAAGTGAAACAACAAAAATAAAAAGAACTTTATTGTGAAGGTCTTCATTGCAGTGTTACCTATGAAAGAAAGAAATAGAAAAAAAGATCAAAGTTTAATAACGAGAGAATAGCTTATTAAAACTATGGTTCACCCACACAAGGGAATATTATACAGTGTATTATTATGCAGTTAATGTGATAATCATGAAGACTGTTAAATTAGTGAAATGATTTTGGCAAATACAAAGGAAACTTCAGAATACAGAATGATAAGTGTACTCTGATAATGATTGTATAAAATATGAATGTGGAAAAGGCTTGGAATTGGCAAAGTAGAAATAATTGTTAGGGTGAAGTGACTTAAATCATCATTTAATATTATTATATCATATCTTCAGTAAAATAAGTATAAGCAGTTTACTATAGAAATACATATATATTCTTATTATTTGGTCAAGCACAAATATTTATTTAGCATCTATTCTATGTTATTCTCTTCGCTGGTCACAGTGTGGCAGTCCAAAAGAAAAAAGGACAGTCTTCTGTCCCCCAAATAGCTATGTAGACCAGCAACACAATGAGAATTGTAATAGGAATTGTTTAAAGAAAATGATTCCTACCAGTAAAAAATAGCCCAAGGGCCACCAGTGTGGTGAATGATTTACTGATGCTACACATTAATCTTTCTTGACACTTCAGGGCCCATAAAAAACAACTCATTTTCAGCCTCATTTTTTAGAAGTTAAATGATAATTAAAAAATTATACACATTTACCAATTTCCATATAGGTAAACCAATATAATTTTTATATATGCATATTTTACAGTCATTTACCATATGTGATGTAATGATGTCTATAAATATAAAAATTCAAATTCAGCCATAATACAACATAGACAGAATCTTCAATGAAACATAATCATATTTTTGCATATATTTTCTATATGCCACTTGGCACGAGATATGATTTGTAAGAACTACTTAACATAATCCCTCAGGATCTGAATTCATAAGAATTTAAATTCTATTTTCAACATCTAAAACTACACTGAGTTTGTTTTGCCTAGGGGAGGGTAGATTTTTAGCATACCACTGTTATGCCCAAGTATTATTTTATTTTACCTTCTTTCAAAGCTATATTAAACAGTATGAAATTAACCTCTTTTGTTTCTCCAGCAGCAGTAAACAATTCACCAGAAACCCAATTTTCCTTCCATTCAGAAATGTACTATATTCCCCACTGTGTCAAAGTACCATCTCTACTTTGCCTCTCCAGCAAGCTGATAGATAAAGATTCGGCGACCTAGGTCTGCTCAATGCAACAATAGCAGTTGACATAGATCTATAACAACTCACCTGGGTAGCTCTATTAGTGAAGGGGAAAAACATAGCAGAGAGTTTAGTAATATATTTGAATGGTATTGTAACCATGTCCACTCATGGTAATTTAATCTCCACAGTTTTACGCCTCCCACACAAAAATCGTTCCCTTTCAGTGGCACAGTAGGGAGAAGAGTGCAGGGTACCAGCTGGCAGTTGCTGCTATGGAATACTACCTACAAATATAGATCGGAAGTTGTGGGTCATCGCTCATATCTCAGAAGGACTTTTTTAGGATGGCTACTGAGCAGATGTAAGGGCACTTTTAATTATATATAGACCCAAAAATCTGTCTCAAAGTGAAGTTTGTTATGACACATTCTCTCCAGAGACCTGGAAATTCATAGCTAAAATTAACTTTAGAATAAAAGATTTTAGAGTCAAGGATGATGTTCCAAATGGCCACAAAATGCTGATAGAGTTCTGTAGACAAAAGCTCCCACTTCTACGAGGGTGTGTGTGTGCGCGCGCACGTGCATGCATGCGTGCGCGTGTGTGCGTGCGTGCGTGTGTGTGTGTGTGTGTGTGTGTGTGTGTGTTTATATTTAAAGGCATTCATAATGAAAGGATAAAGTCAGACTTAAAATCCTTTCCAAATTATTAACATATAAGCTGCTGGGATAATATGAAATCTTCCGCATTTTATATCTAGATTGAAATGATGCAGAATTAATTCATCTGGTCTATTAGGGTTTTAAGATGTTCTCTGATCTTTAATTTTTTTCCTAGGAAATTTAAGAGAAATCATATGAAATAATTTTGAAATATTTATTTCAAGATGTTTTCAATTCATTTTGTCCAGGAAGGCTGTAGACCTTTAAAATTTTATTTAGAATCCTATTTTAGTAATCCAAGAAGCTTAGGTTTCTCTGTCAGAGTTATTGTACAACATCTTGATTAAATATTTATAAATTTCTTAGAATGTATATTGCTTGATCTATTGAAAAAGCATATATTCATCAGTCTTCTCTTACAAAGGGCTGCTATGCAGGAACAATGTCTTTTATCTGTTTTCCATGTGTCTGGCATACTATGGGTGCTTAGTAAATGTTTAATGACATTAAGCCATATGATGAATCACTACTGTCCTACAGATATAATTGGAAAAGGAGCTGCATCCTGAATGGAGACTTGAGCATTCTAAACCGTGCCTGACAAAAACAGGAAGTGTAGATCTTAATATTTGCCCTGTATGGATCTTTCTTTCATAGAGGGCCCTACGAAATGAGGATAGGAAGTAGAAACATTAGAAATATGCAGATCTGAAACTCTTTGAAGAAAGGCACCGAATCTTTTGAATATCAGACACCAGCATGTTTAGTTCATGTCGGAGGCCCGGTAAATAATTGAGTGAGTGATTATCATTATGGCCTAACAAACTTCATCTGCAACTGTGATCAAATTGACCCTTGAGGAGATGTTTTCCTGGGTGATTCTTAAACCCTAGAATATCGTTTTGCGTATAGATCCCAGCTGCATCACGCTCAAGCATGGAATATCAATGGCATTCATAGACAATGACAGTTTTTCTCATTTGTAAAACACGCAATTTTGCCACAAAAATAAAAATATATATATTGCCAATATATGAGCCATCTGAATTTCCCCTAGCCCCTAGCCTATAGATTCACCCTATGCTGAGATCTTTAAATAAAAATGGCTGAAACGTCCACCCAATATATAGTCGGAAAACCCTTTATTCTATTGCCACATCCCCGTTATTCCCAGGGTCCTTGGAGCGTGTTCCTGTCTCCTCATTACTTTGTGCTCCATTTTCCTACCCCCACCGTCTTCATTCAGTCTCTCCCCTCTCGCTCCTGTTCCCTCCCTTCTCCACCACATGAACACAGTATGTGCAACAAGGATGAATCTCTGCCCATCATCCCAGGTGTGTAAAATGCCACATTCCTTTATTTTCTTTACCTAAAAAGAACACGTTGGTGGCAGGATTTTTTAGTACAAGTTGTTCATTTCATAACAACCCTTGTGTGGTAAGTACGATTGCTATCCCCATTTTACAGGCGGGGAAATGGGGGCTAAGAGAAGTTAAGTAATTTATCTGAAGTGTCACAGCCAGTAGATAAAGTAGTAGGAGCTGAACTTAAGACTCCTGGTCTCCTCCTACGTTTGTCTACTAAGTCCACCCTGATTCACTGCCTCCTTCATCGGAGTCCCCATAAAAAAGATACACTGACGGTGAGCACTCAGAGGACCAGGTCACAGCATTCTTCTGAGTCCCTCACAGGTGTTATTTTGTCTGATGCTAACGTACCATTCCAGCTTCCTCTCGATTAGTGTTAACAGGATTTATCTTTTTCCATCCTTTTGTAGGCAACATATAGTTGCTCTTGTTTTTTGTTTTTTTTTTTTCCTCCATCTTAAATAGGTATTTAGATTTAATGTGATTGTTGATATGGTTAGATTTAAGTCTAATATCTTGCTATTTATTTATTATTTGTCTCCTTCTTCTTGTTCTCTTTCCTCTTTTTCTGCATTTCTATTTGGATTAATGTAATTTGGGGATTCCTTTGTGCCTCTTTGTTTTGTTATTTGAGGATTAATTAGGGTTTATAATATGTAACTGGAAGTTATCACAGTCTAACTTTGTAATTTACATCTGCCTGAATTCTAGTTTTTTTCCTGAGTTTCTGACACGCTTTACTCAACTTTCAATTTCTATAATGTGGGGATTTCTAACCTGATTGGTAACGTATTACCTAGAGTGAACTCTATTCGATAATTACTTGTCTTTCTTGGTCCTGACTTCCAGTCTTCTACTGCTCCCCGGCCACCAACCCAGGCACATGTGTGTGCCTACTCTTCATATTCTTCCCCTACTCCTTGAATTATTACAGCCTTGACCCACCTATTTATTGGTTTCACAGCACAGCTGCATTTAGAATAACACTGAGGCAGAAGGAGGAAAGGGGCGATTAAAGTGCCCTGAGCCTGATGTACATGGCTCTGGGGTTCCTGCGATTCCTCTCACCTGCTTACAAGGGCTAATCAGGCTGCTTGCCACATACCTGTCTTTCCCAGCTGAGGACACCTACTTGCTTAAAACAAGGTTGTTAGATTTAATAACACTTTCTGAAAGGTTTGGGGAGCACCCAAGTATGTAGAGAGTGATGAATACACAATGCAATATACAGATGATGTACTATTGAACTGTACTCTCAAAACCTATATAATTTTATTAACCTACATCACTCCAATAAGTCTGATAAAAAAAAAAAAAGAGTGAGTGCCTAGTTTTAGGGTCTCACATTTATTTTGAGCATCTCTGAGCTCCAGAAGGCGTCACACAGTGGCAATGTGGTGCCCAGGGCAGGGAGAAGCATTGCCATCACGACCAGCTGGGACCTCCAGCCACCACACCTTATAGTCCAGGCTCCCCACTCCCTGGCTCCTTTCTCTGTCCAAAGTCCCCCTAATTTCATGCCTCAGGAAGATTGTGTGTAAACATTCTAGCCCTTCCAGAAGCATTCCCACGTCTACCCAGGGAATGGGGCCAGACCTCCTGGCCCAGGCGAAAAGCTGTGCTATTCAACAGCACATTTCCTCCAGTCCGTCTCGTCCTCCATAACGTCACCTCTGAGGCTCCAAGGTCCAGTTCATGTTGTGCTCGCCCAGCGGTTGAGAGATATCAGACCACCACATTCCTCCTTGTTCTGTACACTCCCCTAATTTTCTAGGAGCAAATACTGGGGCAAAAAGATGCATATATGTATCTCCCAGGGACCAGTGAGCTCTTTCTGGCATGGGGCACCATAAGTTGTGATTTAGTGGGGAGTCTCCTCAGAGTCTTGGATCTGCCAATGATACTTCGAATCTACTTCACTAACCAGAAAGGTTATTATCTACAGTGGAAGCATCTGCATTTGAGTTATTTCACAGGTTCAGAGCTTTTCCAAGAAAAGAGGGTAGGTATTCATATTATATTGCTTGAATGAAAAACTCAGCAAAGTGTGCTTTCAGAATTAAGATTTTGTCCCACAGATGTAATCCATTACAGAAGTTTCTGACAGAGCCCCCAAGTGACAGTTTTGCAGCTTCAATAAATATTAAAGTACTTTCTCTACTAAATATCCCTATTTAATGGAGGTGCTTATTTAAAAAAAAATAAATGAAAATAGAATCATTTGGAATGTTTGTAATGCGAAAGCTGAAACTCTGAAATTAAACACTGCATAGTTTCATAAATGATGGCTAATAAACAGTGTTTCCCCAGGGGAAATAATCCCAGGTTCATGGGCTGCAGCTGTGTCAGCAGCAGAAGCATGTTCCCCTCCCCGTCTCAGCACATCGTCTGTGATCCCTAAAGATGTTTCTGATGAGGTGAAAACCTGAGGGCTTAGCCAGGGGCGAAGACGCATCAGGAGACATGGTCAAGCAATTGCTTTGGGAGAAAGAGCCCTTCCTAAAGAACCAGTGTGTTGGAAGTGACCAGAATGAAAAATATCAAGGTCAAACACTACGAATCATACCATCAGCAAATGCAGAAACCACGGTGGGTGCGCAGAAACCACGGTGGGTGCACATTAATCCTGGTTAAAAGCGGAGATTAGAATCTGGGGTCCATGAGGCAGGGAAACCACCTTGGAACAGTCACAGCCCCGGGAGCTGGGAATGCGACCGTTATGCCAGATGCCCCAGCACAGGAGAGCAGAGCCGGGCACCCAGCCAGCGTCAGGGCACCCATCCTAGTGGAATGTCGGGCAAGGAGAAAAGCCAGTCAGGACAGACTAGAGACAGAGAGGCTAGTCTGGCACAGCTGAGAGTGTCTTGACAGCCTTAAATCCCCAGAGCCACCCACAGAAGCACCTGTTCCTCCTCGCTCTGTCTGGCAGGTTGTGGGGCCAGCCTGCTTGCTTCCAGGCAGGGTCCTGACACCAATCAATGGTGACCGCGCATTCCAACACAGACACCTCCATCGAACAGAGGGCACTCTGTCGGGCAGATTCACTGTCAGCCTCATATCTTATTCTTTGTCATAAAACTCTTGTGTTTACCAGTGCATTAAATGCAACCCTGCAATAGAAACCCCTCATTTCCATGCTTGAAATATATTATCTAATGGCACATCTATTTGACTTTTACTGCATGCCTTTCATTCCCCTAAGTGAGGTAATTGACCTTTACTTTGCTACCCCATGGATTGAAAGGCTACACCACACTCCGCAGTTGATATTTCCAGTCCTGCGGGAGAGGCAATCCAATTTGCTTTCGTTGCTTTTGGGGGGGCGGGCAGGCCCTCGAATGAAGAGACACCTCGAGGCCCAAGATGGCATTGTGGCAGTTATTGTCTCCATTACGTAACTTTGATTAGAAAAAGCACAGGTCACTTCATCTCTATGGCCATGGACCATGGGCCCGTATGACTTCCAGAATCTTCCACCTCAGTCTCAGATGACATAGCCTCTCTCCCTGCCTCCATTGGTGGTATTTAGGGATCACCAGCATTTTTCAGATTTGATTTGAGTACCTGAAAGTTTAAAAGCGTGTCCAGACTACACAATTTGTGGGAGAGAAAAAAATACGTAAGTGATGTCAGCAGGAGCTTACACTCTCTGCCAACCAGGTCTCCTCCGAATTTTTTGGCGTGATAATTTAGTGCTCGTGCAAGTCAGGAATTTGGAAGTGCTGGCTTTGTCTGGGGCCCCAGTAGCTTTCCTTTCCACAAGCAAAATAATGATAAGAACAATGAAGGTGATGATAATGATGGGATAGCAAACATGGACTGTGCCAGGTACTGTTTTCAAATGTTTCGAAGATAATAATTCGTTATATTTCATAACAACTTTATGAGCTAGGTATTATTATTATCCAGTTTTCAGATGAGAAAACTGAGGCATATAAAAGTGCCATAACCTGCCCATAGTCACACTGCAAACGAGTAGTAGAGCCAGAATCCAAACTGGGGCCTTTTGGACTTGAAAGGCAGAAGATCTGGATACAAGTCTGATTCCTAATGACTTAGACATAGTAAAATCTGAACCGCAGGGTCTTATATATTGTATTTAAAACTTTTTTTCGTAATGATTGATTATGACAGATAGGAACTAACACCTATCAAGTTTACTAATTTATGAGTGGTTCGTGGTGGCACAGGACAGGCTATATCATTCAAAAGTCATAATGTAAACAAATAGAATTGCTCATTGTCATCTCCGTTATACAGATGAGGAACTTAGAGAAGCAAAGTCACTAGACTAGGGTCAAACAGTTTAAAAAGCGATCGAGGGAATACTCAAATCCAGGTCTTTTCCAACTTCAAAATGTAGCAGTTTTTGTCTTAAAATGTTAGTTCATTTTACCACCCCCAAAAAAGAACAAATTTTTTATAAGAACTGTACAAGGTTAGAACTGGAACGGACTTTGAAGTTATATTGCATATTCTAATGCCCACATCCTAGTGATAACATTTTTCCACGTTCCAATTCTAAATCTTTTGCAGAAAAATCTGATTGGCCCTACTCAGCTTTTCAAGCCAGGCAATAAATGTTGGGCTGTTGATCAATTTATGTAATAACTGCTTTGGGATCATATATCCAGTCTAGTTCAATCAGCTTGGAAGGTGGTAGAGCAGTGGAGAGGTAATCCGGCTTATTGTGTTAGGATCCTTGAGTTGCTCGTGAAAGAAAAACAATTCAGACTAGTTTAAACAAAATGGGGCTTTTTTTGGTTCCCGGACTTGGGATTCCGGGTTCCGGCCGGGTTCGGCCGGGTTGGCGTTTTGGGTTCCAAAAAGTCATCAGGATATTGCCCCTGGCTCTTGGTTTTGCTCTTTTTTGTCTTGGTTTTATTCTAAGCTGAGATTCTCCATATTGTGGCCATGCTGGCCCTGAGCAGTTCCAGGCTACCTACTACCAGTTTAGCAAAACTATAAGGAAAGGAGCTTCTTACTTCCATAATCTCGGCAAAGACCCCAGGGCCAGTTTTTGTAGGAGTTGCATCATGTTCTCATCCTGGAACCAATCCTTGTGTCCAAAAAGATGGAGTGAACGGATGGGCTGAGCCCAGCTTCTCTGTTTACCCCTTGAGCATCAAGTTGGAAACCCCACCGGAAGCTCTTATCCTGAGAATGAGAAAGGGTGGTCCCTAAGGGTTTTTAGCGGAGAAAGAGGAAGGGATTTGGGGTGTGCAAAAACTGCAGCATGTATACCCACTACAGTTTAGATATTGCTAGAAGGTGGAGTCAGGCAGGCAGTCAATGTAGAGCATTTTTCAAACACAGACCAAACCCTCCACATTTCAAAGAAATTAGCCCTGGGAAGCTAGTGTAACCCACCCCAAGTGAATCAGCTACTTAGTGAATGAAACCAGATCCCTTGATCATATATCATTTGACTGTAAAATATGACTGTGATCCATGTTAAATTATTTTAAACTTCACTACTCATTAAGATATTCTCATTTGGTACAGACCGGCCTCTGAATATTTGACCATGTAGATGGAAAGATAAATCTAGTAGCTATGATCTAGTATTTTTTTCCTGACCATATCCTATCAGTTGGATCTTTTCAAAAATCATTGCTGTTTTTTTTCATTTCTATTATCAGGATTCTTTGTTTTTGTTTTTGCTTTAGAGCTTTTACTTCTAATCTTAATCTTAAATGACACAGTTCAGGTCACTACTCACAGGTAAGATCAGGAGATCAGGCTTCTTTAGAGAATGGATTTTCTCTCTCTCTCTCTCTCTCTCTCTCTCTCTCTCTCTGTCTGTCTGTCTTTAAACTTCAACTTTTCCAAGGCTCGTTAACAAAAGTAGGCCACCAAATAAGGGGAGAAAAGGCCTTGCTAGGTGCACTCTTCTCTGTTGGATATTATTCTATTTCTCAGAAAAGGGAGAATTAGAAGAAAGCTATTTCTCCCAATTTTCCATACCACCCATGGGAATCTAATTCAATTTCCTCTCAACTTTTGTAGTGAAAAGCCAAAGTATAGAATAAGGTTTCTGGAGTATATTCTTTTGCACAGATTTGACGTATATTCCTAGTCATAAAGCTATTTATTCAGTCCGATTCAACTTTAATCAGACTCTAATATAACCATTTGAAGAAATAGGACCTTTTTAAAGTGG
>NW_011888787.1:9925507-9979324 GCF_000151845.1 Pteropus vampyrus | reverse complement strand
ACTTCAACTTTTCCAAGGCTCGTTAACAAAAGTAGGCCACCAAATAAGGGGAGAAAAGGCCTTGCTAGGTGCACTCTTCTCTGTTGGATATTATTTTATTTCTCAGAAAAGGGAGAATTAGAAGAAAGCTATTTCTCCCAATTTTCCATACCACCCATGGGAATCTAATTCAATTTCCTCTCAACTTTTGCAGTGAAAAGTCAAAGTATAGAATAAGGTTTCTGGAGTATATTCTTTTGCACAGATTTGACTTATATTCCTAGTCATAAAGCTATTTATTCAGTCCGATTCAACTTTAATCAGACTCTAATATAACCATTTGAAGAAATAGGACCTTTTTAAAGTGGACAAGTATACGTATTTAAGAGATCTCAAAAATTTACCTGACAATTTGACCTGAAGAAGGAATGGTACAGTGTCATATGGCTCTCAGTTCTATGACCAGAGCCTTACTGAGCTCTGTGGCTTTACAGAGCACAAGAGAACTTATGTTTATCTCTGCTCTGTTTTCTCTTTTGTCCCAGTTTCTCATAGAAAAAAAGGAGAATTGTATTTTTTACTCAAAGGAAGTATATAAGAAATTATTATGGTATAATTTGCATCAAATTGGAAGTAAAAGAAAAATAAGTGAAAGAAATATTTTGCTTATGTGGTTCTCCAAAGAGAAAAAAAAGAAAACTCTAACTTAGCTATTGTTTACCATAAACCACAGAATGGACAGGTATATGTGAAAATAACTTAAATATATCAACGATCTTTATAATTGCTTCTTATATCAGTAATTTACTCAGTTTTCAAAAACAGGAAAGCTGACGGTCTTAAACAGGATGTTGTAAGAAGGTGGTCCAGTTTCATTTTTTTTGCCTGTATCTGTCCAGTTTTCCAGACACCATTTGTTGAAGAGACTGTCTTTACCTCCATTGTATATTCTTGCCTCCTTTGTCATAGATTAATTGACCATATAAGCATGGATTTATTTCTGGGCTCTCTATTCTGTTCCCTTGATCTATGCATCTATTTTTATGCCAATGTCATGCTGCTTTGATTACTATACCCTTGTAGTATAGTTTGTTATGAAGTAGTGGGATACATCCAACTTTGTTCTTTCTCAAGATTACCATGGCTATTCAGGATCTTTTATGGTTCCATATACACTTTTGGATTATTTGTTCTAGTTCTCTGAAAAATGTCACTGGTATTTTGATAGAGATTGCATTGAATCTATAGATTGCTTTGGGTAGTATGGACATTTTAACAATGTTAATTCTTCCTATCTACAAGCACAGTATATGCTCCTATTTATTTGTATCTTTTTTGATTTCCTTCTTCAGTGTCTTATAATTTACCAAGGAGGTAAAAGACCTATACTTGGACACTGTATTATAAGTTATAATAATACAGACCTATACAGACCTATAAGTTATAATAATACAGTGTCTAAGTATAGGTCTTTTACCTCATTGGTCAAATTTATTCCTAGATATTTTATTGTTTTTTTATGCAATTGTAAATGGGATTTTTTTAAATGTCTCTTTCTAATAATTCATCACTGGTGTATAAAAATGCAACTGACTTCTGAATATTAATTTTGTATCCTGCTACTTTACTGCATTCAATGATCAGTTCGAATAGTGGAATTTTTTAGTGGAATCTACAGTATTCTCTCTATATAGTATCATGTTATCTGCAAATAATGACCATTTTACTTCTTCTTTTCCAATTTGGATGCCTTTTATTTCTCTTTCTTGTCTGATTGCTGTAGCTAGGACTTCCAATACTATGTCAAATAAAAGCGGTGAAATGGACATCCTTGTCTTGTTCCTGCTCTTAAGGAAAATGCTTTTAGCTTTTCCTTGTCGATTATGATGTTAACTATAGGTTTGTCAAATATGGCCTTTATTACGTTGAGGTATGGTCCCTCGGTTCTCACTTTGCTGAGAGTTTTATCATAAATGAATGCTAGTTTTTGTCAAATGCTTGTTCTGCATCTATTGATATGATCGTATAATTTTTATTTTTAGAATTGTTACCATGGTGTATCACATTAATTGATTTGCAAATATTGAACCAACCTTGCATCCCAGGAATAAATCCAACTATCCAAATGATTATGATGTTTAATCTTTCCAATGTATTGCTGAATTCGGTTTGCTAATATTTTGTTGAGGATTTTTGCATCAGTGTTCATAAAAGATATCAGCCTATAGCTTTATTTTTAATGTATTTGGTTTTAGAATCAAGGTGATGGTGGCCTTATAAAAGGAATTACGGGACCCTCCCTCTTCTTGAATTTTTTGAAATAGTTTGAGAAAAATAGATGTTAATTCTTCTTTGAATGTTTGATAAAATTTACCAATGTGTCCATCCAGTCCAGGATATCTGTTTTTTTGAGATATTTTTGATTATTGATTCAATTTTGTTAGTAATAATTGGTCAGATCAGATTTTCTGTTTCTTCTTGACTCAGTCTTGGGATATTGTATGTTTCTAGGAATGTAACCATTTCTTCCAGATTGTCCAATTTGTTGGCATACAATTGCTCATAGTATTTTCTTATTATCCTCTGTATTTCTGTAGAGTCCATAGTTACTTTGCCTCTTTCATCTCTGATTTTATTTATTTGGGTCCTCTCTTTTTTTTTTCTTGATAAGTCTGGTTAAAGGTTTATCAATTTTTATTATCTTTTCAGAGAACCAGCTCTTGTTTTCATTGATATTCTGTATTATTTTTCCAAACCCTATTTCATTTATCTCTACTCTGATCTTTATTATTTCCTTCCTTCTACTCACTCCATTTCATTTGCTGTTCTTTTTCTAGCGCTTTTAAGTGTAAAGATAGATTGTTTATTTGAGGGATTTTTTTCTTTTTTCTGTTCCATTTCATTAGTGGTTCCCCTCCCTGTTCTCACTCAAATAATTAAGTGCATGTGGTTCAATAATTTCAAATTATTATTTGAAAATAAGACAACAAATATTTCCCCAAACGATGCCCTGTTTACCCCACCACACACTGTCTTCTCTTTTGTCTCCCAATAAAGTAAAGAAATTTAGAATCCTCTCACTCCTCCTTTCCTTCAGTGATGCTTTTGAAAAGCCTTTAATTTCCTGTTCTGCTCATCTGCCACTTTCCCAATCCTCAGGTTTTGCTGAGATAGGTTAGGATTTACTGCAGATTTCTTTAACAGTGTGTCCCTTCTGTTTTTACTTTTGATTTAGCGCCTATATTTATACATTCCCACACAGCTTTACCATATCAACGTGGAATGAATGTGTATGTATGTGTGCATGTATGTGTACAAAATGAGAAAATAGTAAGAGAGCACAGGTCGAAGTTTATAGCCTACCAAAGTTTCCTCTCCTCTTCATTTTCTCCATCTTGGGATTCTGGTTATTTCTTTGTAGTCTGATTACAAGCTTTCCTCGAATGTTTTCTTTGGATGGGGTTCCTGAGTGATTGACTCTATGAATTCTTGATAATCCTCAAATATCTTTTCTCCTTCCTTCTTTTTTCTTCCATCTTTCCTTCCTTCTCTGTTCCCCCACCTGACAGGTAAATGGTTTATCTTGCACATGTGACTCGTTATCTTCTAGATCCTAGTGTTGTAGATGAAAAGATTAATGACGATTGGATTGCTTTTCTCTTGCAGATAACCTATCCTTTCTGCCTGGAAGCTCATAAGGGCAGACTGGACGCTGTCTGTTTCCTGCAGAGGCATCCAAAGAAATCCTGTCCCTTTCCTGGTGTTTCTATACTCTACCTGACTCAGGACTAGGGAAGACTCAGCTCTTTCAGCCTTTTTTGGCCTATTGTGAAATCAGCCATGTGCAAACAGGACTGCAGTTGACCTGCAAGTGGGCCTGCAAGTCTCTTATCACCAGGCTCTTAGGATCTGAGTCATTTTAGTCCTCGGCCTTCGAGTCCAATGTTCTTTTCTTGCTCAGCCCACGTGGGAGAAAGCATCATATCAGTTCTCTCTGTTAGAATCTCAACAGTACTCAAGGTCTTACACCTGCAGTTCCCAGTAGTAGGAGTGACCAATATCTTGGAGGATTCCAAGAGTGGAAGAGAATTCATCCTCATTCAGGTTATACGGTTCCCTGGGCTTCTTCCCCATGAATGAGGCTGATTTTATGAAGGAGCCTATCTCATTGCATTGTAATATTCTATTTCATAAATATCTCCTCTATTAGACTGTGTATTCTTTTAGGGCAAGGGTAAATAAACTGCTAGAAACTGATGGTTAATGTTACTTTAGAGTCATAAAATGAAAATGATAGAACTTTGGCAAATACTCAGGGCTGATATGGGGAGAGGATGATTGACAAATTATGATTAAATTCATATAAATGAAACCACTTCATTTCCAGTGGTCTTGCAGGTCATAACTAGTGACTTCCTTTGTTAGATCAAATGGGAATTCACAGTGATTAATTTATAAAATAGAGGTGGTGTTAGCTTATACATATGGCTATGTTCTCATATCTTAAAGTGCCAAGGGTGAAATATGTGAAAAACCTTTTTAGTTATAAATTATTTGACAATAAAATGGTCACTTACTTGGGTAAACATAAACTTGGAATAACCTCTCTGTCTAGACAAGTTTTGGAGGTAATGAGATCTTCCTCTTAATTGAAGATTTTGTGTTTCAACTGGAGGCTCCAAAATATTTTCAAAGCATAGAAGGTAAATTAATTGAAGAATACATAACAAAGTTTTTTGTTCTCAAACATCTTCTATAGCTTAGAAAGAAAAATAATATAACTATCAGATTGAGAAATAACATACATTCAACCAATATTATAAAATTCTTCCATTTCTAAATCATACAAAAGAAAAGCTACTTTAATATATATGAGATTAATTTAGTGCTAAGAAATTTAAATTTGCGAAGTTACAATTTTTCTTTTCACAATTAACCTTTAAATAGATATCAGGGTTATGAAGATTCCTGAGGTAGCCCTGTGTTGCTATACATTTTCCCCTCAGGATTGCTTTCACTATGTCTCACAGATTTGGGGTTTTGTTTTCATTTTCATTTGTCTCTAGGTATCTTTCGATTCCTTCTTTGATCTCATTGTTAACCTATTCATTGTTTATGTTATTTAGTCTCCATGTATTTGTGCATTTTTTCAGATTTTTTCTTGTAATTTTCTAGTTTCATATCATTGTGACCAGAGATTTGATATGATTTCACTTTCCTTAAATTTATTGAGACTTATTTTGTGGCCTAATATGTGGTCTATCCTGGAAAATGTTCCATGTGCACTTGAGAAGAATGTATATTCTGCTGCTTTAGGGTGAAACGCTCTAAAAATATCAATTAAATCTATCTGGTCTAGTATGTCATTTAAGGCCACTGTTTCCTTGTTAATTTTCTGTCTGGAAGATCTGTCCTTTGGTCTCGATGGGAGTTAAAGTCCCTTACTATGACTGTATTACTGTCGATCTCTGCCTTTGTGTCTATATTTGTTTTATATATGTAAATGCTCCTATGATGGATATATGTATATTTACTAGAGTTATGTCCTCTTGTTGGATTGATCCCTCTATCATTATGCAATGTCCTTACTTGTCTCTTATTATAGCCTTTGTTTTAAAGTCTTTTTTGTCTGATATAAGTATTGTTACCTCAGGTTTTTTTTTATTTTCCATTTACATGAAATATCTTTTTTTAATTCCTTTACTGTCAGTTTGTATGTGTCTTTTGATCCGAAGTGGGTCTCTTATAGACAGCATATGTATGGGTCTTGTGTTCTTATCCATTCAGCTATTCTATGTTTTTTGATTGGAGCATTTAATTCATTACATTTAAAGTGGTTATTGATAGATACATAGTTATTGTCATTTTATTATTCATGTTATGGTTTTTTATTCCCCCTTCTTCTTCTTAAAGAAGTCCCTTTAACGTTTCTCGTAATGCTAGCTCGTTGGTGATAAATTCCTTTAGCATTTTCCTATCTGGGAAGCTTTTTATGTCACCATCAATTTTAATTGGTGACCTTGTTGAGTAGAGTAGGCTCGGTTGTAGGTTCTTGCTTTTCATCTCTTTGTATAGTTCATGCCAATCTCCTCTGGCCTGCAGATTTTCTGTTGAGAAATCAGCTGACATTCTTATGGGAGCTCCCTTGTAAATAACTACCTGCCTTTCTCTTGCTGCTTTTAGAGTTCTCTCTTTGTCTTTATCTTTGACATTTTAATTAGGATGTGCCTTGGTGTGGGCCTGTGTGGGTTCCTCTTGTTTGGGACTCTCTGTGCTCCCTGCACTTGTATGTCTATTTCCTTCACTAGGTTAGGGAAGTTTTCTGTCATTATTTCTTGACATAGGTTTTCAATCCCTTGGCCTTTCTTTGATCCTTCTGGTATTTCTATGATGTAAATGTTGTTGCACTTGATGTTGTCCCAGAGATTTCTTAAACTTTCCTCTTTTTTTTAATTCTTTTTTTCTTTTTACTGTTTTGGGCATTTACTGCTACCTTGTCTTTCAAATAGCTGGTTTGATCCTCTGCTTCATCTAATCTACTATTGATTCCTTCTAATGTATTCTTAATTTCAGTTATTGTATTCTTCATTTCTGACTGGTTCTTTTTTATGATTTCTATATCCTTTTTTATGCTTACTATCTCTCTGTTGAAGTCCTCACTGAGCTCATTTATTCTTCCCCTAAGTTCATTGAGCATGGTAGGTTGCTTGCCTCCATTTCGTTTACTTCTTTTTCTGGAGTCTTCTCCTGTTGTTTCATTTGCAAATGTTTCTTTGTTTTCTCATTTTAGTTGCCTCTCTGTGTTTGTTTCTATGAATTAAGTAGATTTGTTATGTCTCCCAGCCTTGGCCAGGTGGCCTTATGTAGTAGTTGCCCAGTGGCACAATTTCCCTGATCACCCGTGCTCCAGGAGGGTCCCTTGTGTGGGTCGTGTGTGCTCTCCTGTTGTAGCTAAGTCTTGACTGCTGTTAGCATGTCTGTGGACGTGATTGAATCTTGGGCTGTGGGGACTGGTCATGCCCACAGGTTATGAGCTGCTGTGTGGGAGCTGACCCCACAGAGCAGGATTCACTCCAGCAGGCTCACGTGCCTATTGAGACTGCCCTTTGGGTGTGCCACTTAAGGGGCCAATCAGGTGGTATTCTGCTGTGGCCCATGCCAGCCTCCAGGTGTGTTGGTTCTGGAGCCCCTTGGAGGGGGTTTCCATGCAGGCCAAGTTTGGCTGCTGCCTGTGACCACCGGGGCCATATGGTAGGAGCTACAGAGTGGTCTGTGGGTGGGTGGTCGTTGCCTATGCTGGATATGGAGGCAAGTGGGAGAAGCCACGCTGCATTCCGAGGCCAGCGGCCACCAGTACCGGGTCTGAGTCAACTCAGCAAAAAGCCCAAGGCACCACTAGTACTGAGGCTGCCTGCTGGCTGCCCAAAAGGCTCAGCAGCTGAAAGGGCCTTTGGGTGGTACCTGAGTTGGGTGTGTGGGGACTAAGGAAGTCAACGGGGAAAAAGAGTTATTTTTAATATTATGTAAAAGAACTGGCAATTAAGTGAATCATGTAATCTGATGCTTCAGTATGGCTAAGTTTAGGGTTTCAGGTAAAGTTTAAATGGAATTTTTAGAGGGTTTTAAATTGCCATAAGGATCTCTAAGTCATTTATTGTTTAAATACATGAGAAGGCTTTCTGGTCCTTGTTCCATATTTTTTTGGAGCAAACCAATTGCCTCATAAATTTAAAAAAGATAGCAAGATCCCAGTGTCTGTGAGGAACTGATCAAGATCTCAGTTTTTGTTTTTACATTCCCAGTGAAAACTGTGTAACTGTACATTCATCTGTTTTTAAAAAAATAAAAAATAGTCTTATACCACTCAGTTTTCAAAAATAAACGTTTCAAGAAGAAAGCTCAGGAGAGCAAAGCCCCATCAACAAGAGTCCATATTAGGTTCTCAGTATATTGTGAAAGAATGAGCTCAAGAGTCATAGGAAACCTGCCCTCTAGGTTTGCAGGGTGGCTTCACAGGGTCTTCATGGCCCTTCTCCCACGTGTGCCTCTCCAGTAAGACAGGACTCCCAGCCAAAGTCGGATGTCTTTGTTGGTCTGTTAGCGTGTGGCTGCTTCCAAAACTTTATGTTAAAAGCTGATATCTATTTCATATTAAACTTTGGCCATTGTGTAGTTGATAAAAATACATCTTCTGAAAATATTTTTGCTTACCAGGGCTAACTACCATTAGAGTCCAGGTTTTATTAATGAAGAAACAGCAGAAGAATGTTGTGAAGATCAGAACCCTCTCTTTTCTCATGGGATTAGGATCAGACTAGGCCCATTTGGTATTTGAAGATCCTGTCTTTTACTGTAAGATTATGCTTGATAATAGTAATAGTTACTTTTATTAAGTGCTTACTATATCCCAGGTGCTGTGTTCAGATATACGTTCAGATGTGGGTAAGAGAGACTTGTGTTAACAATACCTTAAGCAGAAAAGAAGTTTATTTCTCACTCCTTGTAGTCAGAAGGTAGGTGCTCCGGAGCTGGGGTGTGGCTCTGCTCCACACACCTGCCTCGGCTCACCTTCCCCTGACTGTGGTGGAGGTTGTCCCAAGACCCAGATTCCACCATCCGTGGTCACAAACATAGTCCATGTTGTCCAAGATGGCTCAACGCCATGTTCGTGTTCCAGGAGAAATGGAGGAAGGTGTGCAGACCCCACAGAGGTGTCTCTACACCACTCCTGCTGATATTCCGTCGGTTGGAATGTGGCCACATGGCCACACCTGGCAGGAGGAGGTGCTGGGAAATGTAGTCTTTAAACATGTGACCATGTGCATAGCTAAACCTGTACTGGTGTGGAAAACAAAAGAATGCATTAATTAGTAGTCTCTGCCTCGTTGTATTATATCATGAAATGCTCCCAATAACCCTAAGGCAGGTATCTTATTATCCTCAGGTTACAGAGGAGTAAACCGAGTTTAAGGAACTCACCTAAGTTACCTGCTAGAGCCAGACTGCATGACCCCAGGGCCCAAACTCTTATCCACTGTTTTCTGTTGCTTCTTTTGGATAATTACCATATATATTTTTTAGTTTATTTTGTTATTTAACTAATGTACAATTCAATGGGTTTTAGTATACATTCAAAAGCTGTGCAGCCATCACTCTTGAATTCCTGAACATTATTATCAAAGAAAAGAAAGCCTATCCATGAGCAGTCACTTCCTGTTCACCCTTTTCCCAGCTCCTGGCAGTCATTCATTAGCTTTCTGTCTGCATAGATTTGTCAGTTCTGGGTATTTTATATCAATGAACACATGTTATGTGGCCTTTTCTGTCTAGCTTCTTTGACTTAGCATAATGTTTTTAAGGTTTATCCATGCTGTATCATGTACCAGTACTTCATTATTTTTTTCCCAAATAATATTCCCATGTATGGATGTACTATATTTTGCTTATCCATTTATCAGTTGATAGACATTTGTACTGTTTTTACTTTTTTGGGTATTATGGTAAGATGTTATGAACATTGGTGTCCAACTTTTCATGTGGACACGTTTTTAATTCTCTTGGATAAATACCTAGGAGTGGAATTGTTGGGTTACATGGTAACTCAGTTGTGGCAGTCGCTGTAGTAACTGTAGCAATTATAATAATTGAAACTTACATTTATTAAGAAGTTTGTGTCAGGTGCTCTCCTGGGGGTACACATGCATTGTTTCATTCAGTCTCCAAAGCTGTCCTTTGAAACATATCCATTTGTTATCCCTGTTTTATAGACGAGGCAGCTGAGGCCACCACACTTAGAAAGACATCATGCCCTCTGCAGTGATAAAAGCAAAGTTCCGGAGATGTGCCGCCCATGGTCTGAATCCCAGCTCAATCCCATACTAGCTCAGAGACAAGGGTTTCTTAAACCCTCAATATTCAAATGCGTCATCTATAATTATTAGTGCCAATCTCACGGGATTATTGTGAGGTTGTACAAAACAATGTGCGAAATATGCCAAAAAAAGCATTTAGCACAATGCTAGGTGCTTGGCAGTATTCAGTCAAAGTTCTGTTTATTTGTTTGCTAAGTCACTCATCTATGGCCTCACAGCAAATAAGTGGCAAAGGTGGGGTTTGAACCCAGGCTGTCTGATTCCAACATAGTAACTCATAATCTCTAAATTATATTGATGCCAGTCTCCCATTTCAAATAACATGTCGAGGTAGAAACCAAAATTTCATTTGTTGACATGAAAAACGAAAGGTAGAAGAGCTGCGAAGGCAGAAAAAGTATGTGAAAGGCATTCTATAATTTATCACCTTTCAGAAAAGACCTCTACAAAGCTCCACTATTTGTACTAACTGGTTTTCTAAAAGCTTCTGTGTATCTAGTGCCAATCCAAGCCAGGGGGTGCAACTGGAGGCTGACCCAGGTTTCGTAGTGCCTGAAATTTATACCTTGGCCTGGGGGGTGCTCATTAAGGAAAAACCTTCATTAATTAAAAATATATAATATCTTATTTGTGAAAATCATACAGAAGCATACGACTATGTGAACACATTGCTAGGATCTCCCTTAAGGTTTTGGAAGGGCTGCGATGCCCAAACATCATTTGCCTGCCTCATGGTGCACCCTCTTCTGGCTCAAAAGTGGTCAAAACCCTGATCTAAGAGATGGCGAGCCTGGCTTCCCTTCCTGTTTTGCTTCGGAAAAGTCCAGTTTCAAACTTTGTCTCAGTACCTCTGAAACACTAGTAATAGAATAATATACAGACCTCTAATTCACAGGAAATTCTGGTGATAACACGCTACCCAGAATAAATATATTAAATTATATAATTTAAAAAAAAAACAGGCAGACTGTATGGTTTTTTTCATACCTACTGGCAGGTGGCACAGATCTAAATGTTGGAACCTTTTTTATAAGCAAGATTAAATTGACTTACAACAGCTGGTCACTAAAATGCAGGAAGTACAGACCTCATTGAAAGCTAGACATACTGGTTTTCACTGTTTGCATCACAAATTAGAGCTCTCTTTTTTTAAAGTCTGTCTTAGCAATTCTCTTATTTGACAGCATGTGCAGTTTGTCACCTACGCACAAGTGGATCTTCGAGGTACAAGCAAGTCAATTAGTTCTATCTGCAGTGTCATGGTGTGAGTTTCATTGTGTGCAAACAGAATTGGTGAATAGGCTTAGCTCTCCAGAACGTCGGATATTCATTTCACTGCGAGTGAAGTCTGTTAGGTCTCAAACTTGTATAGTTCCTCCCCTGCCTAATATGATGGTAGATGTGGGAGCTGGGTGGCCATGGAAATGGATATTGAATCTGTCAGAGACAAGTGGATGTCACAGAAATCTGCCCTCTACCCCATCGCAAGGCTGGAGGTCATAACACCAGGAATTGAGAGCAATCTCCCGGCATACGAAATCCATTTTTTTCTCCATTGGAGGAAAAGCCTCTATGGCAGGGCCTCTAAATAAAGAATTTTAGCATCTGATTGGAATGGGGTGATGAAAAGAAACTGGGCTATAAGAAATGAAGTCATTTCCAAATACAGGCCAATGTTGGGGTGCCTCAGTGTCCGCTTTCACATGCTCAGCCCTGGCACAGCAGTTGTCACAATGACTGAGGAAAGACAGCCCGGAAGCTGAGCTAGGTCAGCAGATTTACTGCTGGAGAAGCTACAGTTTTCACCATTAGCCGAGAACACTCTGCTAGACTTCAGCTGAACCAGGGTGGTTGTCTTTGAGTGAGATGTAGAAGCTAACAGATGCACATTCTCGGATGGTTATGCTACACAAATACTTGGGTTTTCCTCTCCTGTAAGCTATGTTCTCCTGGGTCTTTCACGCATTTTTAAAAGGATAACTCTTGTATTAGGTTTCGGACACTTGACAAATCCTCTGCAGTTTAAATTAAATTGGATTTACAAAGTCTTCCAAATTTTAGAGAATTCCCTTTGCCCATTATAAAGTTAGCTATGAAAACCAATGATGAGGGCACGTGGCAGTGTTTAGCACACATCACCAAGTGTTTGATTTAGGACGATGCCAATTAATCCTCTATTTTTAGTTCATTGCTGTGCTAGACATAGTAGAACAGGCTCATGAAGTTCCTGCTTTCAGAGAGCTTACTTGTTTGTTAGTCATTTGTTTATTGATCACATAGTTTTAAAGTACATATTATGTGCCAAGCACCTCAGCACATGCTAGGGATGTTTCAATAAATAAGGTAGTCATGACCACTGTTCCCAGGAGCTTATACTCCAGTGAAGGTGACAGAAGAATAAGCAATTACAGTACAGCTTATGTCTATAGCAGAGACAGCATGGGCTTTATCATGTGACTGGCCTTGTCTAGTGTCAGAGGAGCACATAGGAAAGGCCTTCTGGCGGGAGAAGAGGGAGATTTCAAAGGGACTTGTAGGACATGTTATAGAGCTTGGATTTTATTCTGTGAATAATGAGAAATCTTTCAAAGGTTCTAAACCAAGGTGACCGAAATATTTTTGTGTAAAGGATTATTTTGACTATTGTGTTAAGAATGGGCTAGAGCAGGGTGTGACTGGAGGCAGTAAAGTCATTTAGAAGTCATCCTAATAAACCAGATCAAAGATGGTGATGATCTCAACTAGAGAAGTGGCAATGGCTAGAACTATGTGTTTGATAGCTATGAAGGAGGAGGAATCTCAGAACTCGGTGAGAGGCTGAGTAACAAAAAAATTAGATGTGATAGGAAAGGTGGAGATAGGCATCATTCTTGGCCAACTTACTGGAATGTGATGCAATTCACTGATCCAGAAACCACAGAAGAAGGAGTGGGTGGGAGGGGAGCCAAAGAATTTAGTTTAGGGCATGTTGAGTTTGACATGCCCAAGAGAGAGATTCATAATGGAGATCCAGGACTTATAAAACATATTGATCAGGTAATCTTCACCTGGGGATAACAGAGAGAGGGAGTTCTATGGATCTCTATGGGTAACAGAATCTCTGAATATCCTAAAATGTTTTCAAATGTTTAAGCTTATTTTGCATATGTTTGTTTTTTCTGGAGGCAAAAGGATGCAAGTTTGCTTTAAAATATCTATAACTTAAAGGCAGTTAAAACCACAGAGGAAATTAAAGGGACAACCTGGATGAGCGTGCCCAAGGAGAGTCACTTAGGCTGACTGTGCTGGGCCTGAACCCAAAGAACAGCACATGAAGAGGACACACAGGAGACGAGGGTTCTGGAGGTGACCTTGAGAATCCAGCAGGCAGAGAATGTCAACAGAAAGGGAGTGGTCCACAGAGTCAAATGTCCCTGGAGGTCAAATTAGGCAAGAAGAAGCACCCAACAGATTTTCAGCGAGATGGTTGCAAATGACCCTGGCAAGAGAGGCTGTGGTTAGTTGGAAAGAGTGAGTGAGTGCGAGATGAGAAAACGAAGACGGCAAGTGTAGAAAACTCAAGAAGGGTGAGGAGAGTGTTAAAGAGGCAACTGGAAAAAAAGACCAGAGTACAAAGTGCATATCCCCACTCCCTTAAAATGGGACAGATTTATGCAATGAGTCAAAAATCTTAAAGCTAAAGAGCCAACCAACCAAACCAAACACATAGAAGCATTTAAGGAAATCGGGAGGGTAGAAATCAAGGGGTAGAAATCTACAGTAGACAGGATAGATATCAGGGAAGAGTTATGAATTGAGTTGAGACTTGAAAGATTAATAAGCTTTTGGGCAAGTGGAGATGAACTGTTAACTGGCAGAGATCTGAGAAAAACAAGACTAAACATTCATCTATTCTTCTTTCGCCTCTTTTTGTTAGTCAAAGAGTATTTTCTCAGTGACTATAAAGCCTTTCCAGTGGAAATTGCCTATAACTCAGAGAGTGACTGCAGGTATGAAAGTATTAATAGTTATAAGAAATATAATCCGATTTATAATTACTACTTGCATTCTTTGTCTTCACACATGGAACCGGCATACTTATTCTTTGGGGTCACACTGTTCGTTTCCTCATTCGGAATTTTTAACACGAAAGAGGGTGATAAATCAGTATGAGCTGGTGGTTCTATCACTTAAGTTTCTAACATCTTCCATATATAAAAAACACACCCGTAAATAAAGGTGCTAATGTCGGAAGAAGAAAGATCCTTTAATTAGCAACTTAGCACAAGTAACTCCCTGCATATAGGAGATTGTTATAAGGCCTGACTCATAATTAAACACAGTCTATTTCACTTAACTGAATGATTTTTTTTTCTTTTTAAAAGATTGTACAAATGTTAATTTTTAAAGGTTTGGTTTATTTGTATAAATTGAGTGGGTATTGTTGAAATAGTAACCTTCCAGCTTATCACAATGTATAAACTATACAGAGGGCAACGTATACCTACGAGTATTATAAATTGTAGTAGACCCCAGAGGAAGCTGAAGCTTGGTCTTATCCAGGAAGGTTTGAGTGTGTGGCATTATTTAGGGGCTATATCTTTTGGTTAGAAGAGAGCCCAGCAGGTCCCAGTATTAGCCTCAGTCTTCCCTTTGCTTCTTTGCCATAAGTATGGGTCAGTGGTCCAAACAGATCATCAGTGCACAAGAGAGAATCTTGGATGTGACTGTACAGACGTTATGGAAACCAGTTGTTAAAAGAATCTTATTTTCCCACCTATGAAGTATTGTTACTCTTCCTAATTCATGACATCTGCCACAAAGGAAAACAAATGTAAAACACTACCATATTTCTTTGTCTTTATGAAACTTCGCTTTCTGTATTTTTGTTCTAGTTTCTGGAAGAGACCAGACTAGTTTTAAAATGCACACATGGACACAGACACACACACAGATACGTGCACAGACACACACACACACATACATACATGACATTTTCAGGTTCTGACTCTGACAGATCTTCGTCCTTTAACCCTTGGGCTGGGAGTCTGGGTTCTCTCCTTTGTGTGGAGACATCTCTTGCCTCATACATTGTTCTGACCTTGTGTCATCGTCATCCTAGTCAATCTAGGTTTTACTTCTCCAAGGGGTGAGGCTCATGCTTGGAGCGTTACAGTTTATAACCTGCTACCTCAGCAAATATCAAGTTGGCCTTTATAATTTTACGGTCAGAGACTTTGGATATGGGAATGTGTTTTTGTAGAAATTGAATATTCCATTGTTGCCTCTCATATATCACAACTTTATTCATGGGCACCAAAGGCAAGGCCTTTGCTAATGACCTCCAACCCCTGCTGTCACATGTAGGTTTTTATTTCCTAGGATTCTAAGCATCTTTGATCTGAGCCATTTGACCCATGTCTGAGAGATCTTTACGATTACATTATTTGCCATGAGTGGAGAATCTGAGGAGGACTCAGGCTGGTTAGAGAAGCCTTGGTGGATAAACTCTTCTGATCTGAAGAAATGTCATTTTAGGAACGTGAACATTGGATTATAACCTCTTGGGGTCTATAGAATAAATCTGAATAACAACATGTCTCAGTGGTTCTTTTTTATTTTAAACACATAATAAGAATTATCCTTGTGAATTAAGGAAAAACAGAAGATGACACTGTTCTTCCAACCCACAGGAAATTGTCAGAGATTTGATAATATGACAGAAGACCCTCTCACTATGGCAATATTTTGGATACTGGTTGGGAAACCCTTGATTTTGGAGCACAGTTGTCTTCAGGGAGCTTCAGGCCCCCACTGAACCAACTGGTGGGTGTTAGGAGTCCTCACCCCCATCCCAGAGGGTACCTGTTGGAAAGACTCTGAGGGTGGGGCTACAAATCGACATTTTACCCAGAGCCTCTGTATAGCACTCAGGCCCTGGAGGGCCTGAGAGCCACAGCCCTAGGAGATAGATGGGTAAAACCTTCATGATCGCCAAGACCAACTTGACTTACGATGAACTCTTGTCTCTCCTCTGCCTAGGTGCAAATGTAATCTCCATGCCACTGTGTGTGTGTATGACAACAGCAAATTGACCTGTGAATGTGAGCACAACACTACAGGTCCAGACTGTGGGAAATGCAAGAAGAATTATCAGGGCCGACCTTGGAGCCCAGGCTCGTATCTCCCCATCCCCAAAGGCACTGCAAATACCTGTGAGTAACTTTGCTCTTAACACTGTATTTCGTGCACGATGAGCTGATCGTTCCTCTCGATTTCACTTGCGATTGTGCTTTTCCTCCTCTTACTAATTGTCCCATTCCTCTTCAAAATGGAGCTAAAGCTTTTAATCCCCATTTTACCACTTGTAAGCACATTTTAGCACTCAGATCATCTGCTAAATTCAGTCTTCCAACCTTTACATCCAGTCTCTTGGGAAATGATGTAAGTCACAGGAGAAATTTTTTCTAAGTGGATGAAACAGGAGGTGCTTCCCCCCAAATTAGCTTCCTGTTAAAATAACAAAGACGTGTAAAACGCTCAACTCTAACTTAATTTTAACCATAAACAACTTCCAAAAACTATGTATTTACAATCTCGTTTCTCTCACTGGTTCTCTTGAGAAATGCTTTGTCCAGTAGGTGCTTCCCTGTCCAATTTTAGCTACCGCCTGACTTTGCTGGTGAAATAATTGGCTTTTTCTAAATTCTAACAGTCGAGGTCATGCTTGGCCTGACTCTTGTTAGTAGAGGCCACCTTTAGATAAAGAACGTGACTGTAGGTGTGTGGGGACCACAATGAGAAAAGAGATGCTTGTGTGCGTGTGAAGGGAGCACAGGCATCATCTGTGTTTACAGGAAGCGTGAGAGATGCCCCATTACCACTCATGCATGAGCTCCGCTGAGGTCCCTGAGCATCCATTAAGGAAACATGTTCTGATGAGCTCAAGGAGAGAAGTCACTATTTCCAGAATGAATTGCCCAGTTTCATAGATGGACTGATTAGCCACTTGCAAAAGCCCAAGATTTGCCCACTTCCAAAAGTAGAGAAGAGGTGAAGTTGAGAATATACCCATCCAAGTGAGAAGTATCAGAAGGATCAGGACAGTGAGCAGTGGGAGAACAAGAACTTGAAAAGCCACTGGCTCCATGCAAGGTGAAAAATGTTATCAAGAGACTTCAAAGCAGCAGCTGTGAGAAACCACAGCCTAAAAACGAATATCACAGGAACCAGGACCTTATAAAGTTAAGTGTAAGAGTAATGAATCAAGTAACAGGCTGGGAAGTGTGGGGGCATGAAATTATGATAACATTTCTATGAAGCAGGAAAAAAAAAAACCCCTCTTATTTTAAGGGTATTCAGTTTCTTTCTGTGTTAAAGAAAAAACCAACAATCTAGCTCCTAAAATTAATGCATAAAGCTCTGTTGGGCAGAAATGTTGATTTTTTTCAAGGCAATTTTATTCACAGAGACTCTCTGGGCTTTCCCAAATTGTTGCAAGCCATCACTCGTGAATTCAGAAAGAATCTCATGAGGTTATTTGTTGTGATACCCCGTGGCCGGCTACCTAAGAATCCCTGTCACCACAGCTGTCAAACTGAGTTTAAAAGTTTCCCAAAATGAAAATGGCTCAGACTTTATTTTCAGTGTCTGCTGCTGCTTTAGTGGGACAGGGTAGAAGAGAGTGACAGACACTGGCTGGCATTCTGGCTCGTCTTCAGGGCGGGCCAGCTTGTCAAGGCTGCGGGAATGGCAGCTGGGGTGCTCTGCCATTGAAGGCACTGGCTTCCATTCTAACACGGCCCTGTTCTTCTACCCATAACTATGCCTCAAAGTCTCATTTAGTTCAAGACATTTTCGCCGGGAGACCTTCTCGTGCCAGCCAAGCTTTTTTCACTGAAATGGATTTCTTGTTATGTTCTCCATGGAAATGACTTACAGACTTTAATCTTTTGCCTATTGCGGATCACCAGTTCACCCCCCGGCCGAAGGCATGCAGTCTCTCTCAGTTTTCCTTGTGGATTCCACCATCCATCCAATCCATCACTGGCCTTCTCGAGACTGTCAGACTGGACTCTATCGCTGTTCAAATAGGAAGATGACAGATGGGCACAATGACCAAGGAGGTTCAAGTCAACGTTTTGATTCTCAATATGGCAGAAATTAGACTAAAGATTTTAGAGATTATCAGCAATGGTCCAGTCTTGCAATGGAAAAGTCCTAAAATGGAACAAAGCCCTTAAACTCAATCTCTAATACATCAGACTGTACTTTTGAATTTCCAAGGATGGAAGCGAGCAATTTAGTGGTCTCATACACAGGTTCCAGAATCAAATGCCAGTTCATCTACTCGCTATCTGCGGGACCTTGAAAAAGTAAACCAAGCTCTCCAATACTCAGTTTACCACCTATAATGTGTGGATAATAGCAGTTCTTACTTCATAGTGATTTTGAGAGAATTGAATAAGTGAATGCATGTAAAAGTATTTAGCATAACACTCATCACAAAATAAGCACTCAGAAATAACTTTATTTTTTGGATTCTTTTCACAAGGCAGACTTGTCCCTTATCAGACAATTTTAATTATTATAAAACTTATTCCTAAATATCACATTGAGTGTCTCCTAATGTTCAACGATTTTTTTCTTTTTAAGTAGTAAAAGGACCATATTGACCCCATTTTGTTTTTCTCCAGGTTAATATCATTACCTCCATTTTTCATGTAATATTTTCATGTCTCTTACCCGGTTGCTGGCCCTGGAAATTCTCTGATTTTTTAGTGTGGGAATTTAAGCCAAGCACAGAACTTCTGGCACTGTTATGACTCTTACTTCATATTGGCTTTTTTACACACATGCGTGTGCATGCACATGCACACGTGCGCGCACGCACACACACACACACACACACACACACACACACACACACAAACTCTGTTCAGCGAATTAGCAGTCAATTATTTAAGAGGGACACTTAGGCTGTGCCATATCCTAATGCAAGAACACAAAACCTAAGAAGGAAAAGACGAGCACTGCAATCTCTGATCCCTCGACATCAACTCTTTAGTGACCTAGAAATGCCACCTCGACAGGAGAATCTCTGGATTCAGCAGAGTCTTGAGCAGCCAGGATGAGTTTTGAAGAGGAAAGTCAGTTCCTGCCTACTCTTCGCAAAAGAACTAAGAGGCTTTCATTAACCCAGGAAATGATAAGATCTCCTTTCAAAGACACTCAGCCCATCACTCAGAGGCATCCTAAAGTGGGAACTTACCAGGAATCTTGTGGCTTTGGAAGTCCTGATTTTTGGAGCAACTCCAGGACCACTTTTGTATAGAGCGTGTAGAGCCAGGAGAGTACACAGCCCCCACACTCTAAAATACAGCCACCCCAGTCCGTGAGATAAGCACATCTCCCTATGCTTTTCACTACAGTAGTCTTGGCAGAGCAGAAGCAATAACTCTTGCAATGATTTTTTTTACTTATCGTGCTTTTTGTTCAAGACTCAGTGTGTTTTCTTGGTCTTTTAAAGTTTAACGTTATATATATCAAAATCTTTATTCCCCTACAAAAATATGTAGAAATGATGTTTTATCTGTAAAACATCTTTCTTCTTCTCCCTCTTGATCTTCATTCTATTTTTCATAGAATTCTATTTTGAATATCCTTTGAATTTTCTTTCTGTCTCCCAAGTAGGTCCAACTCTGCCCAGCTTCACGTTTAATCATGATTCTTTTGACTCTCATTGTTCAGCTCATGAATAAAAGTATTAAGTAGCACCTCTTTGAATTCTGGTTCCTGTGGAATAACACAAAATAGTTTTCTACATATAGATTATGAAAACTTAATAATCAACTTTTAGGAACTATAAGTCCAGGAAAGATAACATAATATTACCTATATTGCTGTTTCCCAAACTGTATTCTATGACCCTTGAAAGAGTTCCATGACCAAATAAGTTTGGAAAATGCTATATATTATACTGATTCTTAGATAGTCACATTACCTTATTTTTAAAAATTTGAGGATCCTGTGGTAAGGTAACCTGTTTTACCCAGTGTTTTCCAAACTTAATTATTCATGGAACACTTAATAACTTTCTATAAAACGCTCTGGGGGATATGCTGCTCTAAATAATTTCTTCGGCCTAGTGACAGAAATGTCGTGGAGACAGACAGAAAGCCCAGTTAGTTCAACTCGTCAATCTTTTACTTTCCTTTTATCTCCATGATCTAATATTCTTCAGAGAAACAAAATTAAATTGGTCTGACATCGACATTATTTGTTTGCTCAGAAATCCACACTGAATTGTTAAACAATATCTAGGGCTCCTCTGAGTGACGGCAAGTAATTTGATGATTGTTCTATTATTTTCTCGGGTATTAAATTTGCATTGATCAATTTATATTTTCCCAGGTGAATATGTGTGTGTCATCATCCAGACAATTTCCTAAGTGTTCTACATGCATTAGTTCATTCTTAACTCACGACAATCTTGTAAGGTAGCTACTATTTCCATTTTACAGTCATCTGATGACTGAGGGAAAGAAACCGTTCAGGTCTACAGAGCTACTCAAGGTAAGAGGGAGGATTTGAACCCAGGTGTTTCTTAAGTCCAAGGACTGATCATTGCACTGTATTGCTTCTCAGGTTCAAGTTCAGTGACTCCCTTTGTCCTCCACCGGGCTGTGGGCTCCAATTTGACACCTTTTTGAACAAGTCAGCTTTCTCTAAAGCTGCTCTCTGCTACTTCTCTTCCTAGATCTCTACTTATCGTTTCTTTGTCTTCGAAGACTCTCCTTCCCTTGCTTTAAATTTTCTGGCTCCCCACTTCTACCTCTTCTCAGTCTGCAGTTTTTCCCCTGGCATTCCAATGTATTCCTGTGTTTTTTAGTTCTTAGTATTAGTGCTTTAAGAGTAATCAACTGATTAAAGCCTGAATCTTTCTAGTGAATCCAGATCCATTTTTTCCAGCTGTCTATGAAGATCTCAAAGTCAACATGCCAGATACTAAATTCATTCCTTTCCCCAAATCGCCTCTCTCTTCACTCTCTATTGAAACTCTGATAATTTTCAAGACTGCTCCTCAATGTTAACTCTTCGTTACAGCCCACCTAAGTCCTCCCATGCAAAATCGATTGCTCTTTTCTCTCTATATTCTTGCTCATGTATGTACGCTCACAATAGATCAACTATCTATAACCAAAATTCTAATAATAATAATGGCAGCTACTATTGATTAAGTGTTCCATAGGCTTTTATACTTTGTGAAGTGCTTTATATGCTTTCTTCCATTAAATCCTTACATCTCCCATGGGGTGTGTACTGTTTTTATCCTCTTGTAACAAACAAGGAGACACAGGCACATAAAGGTTAATAAATTGCCCCAAGGCCCCACAGTGAGTGCATGACAGCAAAATTTAAACTCAGGTCGATCTGACTTCAGGAGCTAAAAATATTAGCAATTTAAGAATGGGACCATATTTTATTCTTGGCCTTTATAAATGTTTATGGAATTAATTATTTGGTGAATGAATAAGTAAACTTAAATAATCCTGTAACATACACATGGGTACCTTGACCTCCCATTGAACTTCCTGTGTCGCCTGCAATACAGTTCAGCAGCTCTAACACAGGGGCCTTCAATCTCCTATAGGAAGAGACCAGCTGAGATCTTGGAGGAAATACCTCAGGAAAATATTCACTTTGTCTTTTCATGGGTGCTCAAGGACCATCCAGTCATCTAGAGATGACACATTGGCTGGCTGGTTTTCACAGGCCTCCCCAAGTGGCATTCATGGCCTCAGTGACTTAACCACTGCCAGTTTCTGACTACTAACCAACCTTTCAGGCTCAGAACCCTGATTCTGTCAGCCCAATAAGAGAAGACCTTTCTTTTAGAGCCTCATGTACATGGGCCAGTCTCTAGGCCCAATATATAAAACCAGAATCTCTAGTTATTCATGTACAAACACAAGGCCACAGTCTCCTACCTGGAGTGCATGGAACCGATACGATTTGGAAATCAAAAATTTTAGGATTTTAAAGGGTGATACAGTGCACACGTATTATATTACTATACCCACAGCAGCATATCAGTAGCACCACTTAATTCGAATCTCAGTTTCTTTCTCAACTGACACATGCTCTTGGGCAAGCTCTTTGTGTTTGAGTTTCCCCATCGGCAAAACAAACCTGAGTGTTGACCTCATAGGTCATCTTAAAACTTGAACTGATTAATACACGAAGGTGTTTAGAACAGCGGCAGGCACATAGTAAGCACACATTGAAGTTAGCTGCTATTTTCATCACTTCACTGAGATCTAGCACATGGATCTAACACAGCCTGATCAGAAAATTCTCCCTTTGGAGACAGCAACTATATATGGGGAGATAAATTGTGTACAAATGCCAGTTTATTCATCCACAATATGGAATAACTGTTATGGTGTTCAAAATGTTCAAGTCCTTATGACCAGTGTACTCTCTCTCCTGTAATTAATTCTCCTTGCAGAGCCAGAGAATAATCAGAAGGTTGCTTGGTAAACATGGGATCAGGAAATATTAATGGATAGATGGGTAATAACATCAGGCAGAAACATCCTGACACATGCATCCTACCCCAGGGTCAGCCTCCCCGACACCAGCAGAACAGTGAAAGTCTGAAAGTTTACAGGTTACCTCTTCCTCTTCTGGAGACAATGCTAGGCCAGCACTGCCGCCATATGCCTCAAGATGCCCCTCTTTCTAGGCTCCCACCTTCTGATTAGCCATTCTTCCATCCTTCTCATATGTCAATATGCTCATGTCACCTCCGTCAAGTCTGCCACGTGCTCTCAGCTCCAGAGGCCTTCTGTTGTTGTAAGACGATGGTAGCTATCTCTGATTGGATCATTTATATGATGATTTCACAGTCTAATTCTGTGAAGACGTCTTATTTCCTTCAGTTTCAAGTTCCTGGGAGATAACTCACTCTAGCTCCTATCAATAGCAGTTTGGACCAGGGACCAGGGCTGGAAGGACGTTGGAAGTAACTGCTCTAGAATACAACTGAGGCTGCAGAATGTTTTCTTGCTCATCATCTACGTCTTCTCCAACTGGGCTTTTTGGGGTTGGAGCTCCCAGTGTCTGATGGGCTTTGTTCAAACCATCAATCACAGCGGTGGTAATATTTCCTCTCAATTTGAAGCATGCCTAATCCTTGTCTCTCTGCTTCTCTCATGATGAGAAGCTGCTGAGCCTTCATTGATTCTCAGAAGTAGGTATGGCTTTTAGCCCTGCATTAACCTGCCTCAGAAGAGCAGGGTGTTTATTTTTGTGCTCTCCGTCACACTGACTTCCTGAAGCTGAACTATGTCCTCTTTTAGCCATTTACTTGGTGAGAAAGTTAGTAAAAATGAAAGAAGGAGGAGGAGGAGGAGGAGGAGGAAGAGGAGGTAACACATAACATAATTCTACTAGATTTTCAGCCTCTTAATTGCAGCAGAATTCCTTTAAAACAAACATTCAATAAATATGGGAGTGGGAACGGCTGGTTGCGGAGGAAGTAACTGCAAGTGCCCAAACTGAACACCTTCTCATCCTTTCGGCACTCTGAGCCCTTCGACTTACTCCACGTGTATGCGTAACTCTGATCGAAGTCGCATTTCTATTCTCGAAGAAGCGATAATACTAGACGCAAAGACCGCGTCTTGCGGAACCGTACCTGACGGCTCATGCGCACATGTGCTTTATTCCCTCACTGCAAGTTTAGCAGTGTCTCAGGAGACAGGCATCAGGAGCTACACGCTCCAGCGTTGACTACAAAGGGTTCAGCTTGGACAAGACCTTTGTACCTTTGATTTCCTCTTCTGTTAAATGAAAGGGCCAAATAAGATTATTTCTTATCTCTCCTTCAGCTCTCTCATTTTTTTATCACTCTTTCTGAATTAACTCATCGGGTATCTCCCTTCCTTTTCTTCCTTTTTATCTACCTGTCTTCTATCTATCTATCTTCATGTATTTTTGAGGTTGTTTCAGAGGTGCATTTAAGCTAATGAATTTTAGAATCCTTCACTAGACTCCTTATAAATCAAAAAAAAAAAAATCAATTTCTAATTTATCTAATTTTATATTGTGAAGTCGATACTCTTTTTCTCAAAGAGAACATCCAGATTTGTATAGCTTTAGGCCCCACAAAGTTTGTATTTGCCCCTGAGTGGCTTAGGAAAAACGACAAATGCAAATAAGAGTATTCAAATAGGGATTTAAAAGGAAGATGTGAAAAAAAGAACAGAAAGAAAGTAAGCCAAACATCATGTGAGTTTTACCAAGTCGAGCATCAAGTTGAGCTCTGTCTGAACCTCTGAGTTTTCTGGAAGGCAGGGTGGTGAGGGCTTCTGTATATCATGAACTCCTGCTATCAGAATGGAGGAAATGTTCAAAGAGAACAGAAATATTTAGTAATACTGAACTTGGAGAAATATCTCAATGCAACATTTTAGAGGAGATGAGATCATACTATGACCAAAAGCAATATTTTCACTATGATAGAAAGCTTCTTGGAAACAATCTATACATTTCTGTTCAAATATACATTGAGCAACTCTTCTTTATCAGACATCGTCCTGGCAGATACAAGAGATACAGAAAGGAACGAGACATGGCACTTGTCCCCTTGAAGTTCTCAGGCAAACACACAGTTATAAAAATAAGTTGTTAAATGGCTCATGGAGAGCTGTACAAAGAGGTGTGTGATCAGGAAGGAGAGTGGCTAACTCACTCACATCAGGGAGATGAAGAAGAAAGAGAAGAAATAAGTTCTGAGTTCAATTTTTAAGGTAAAAATATTCTTTACATAAGAGTGTCACTTCACAGGGAATGTTAAAAAAAAAAAAAAAAACTGCCAACATGGGTCTCGACAGTTTTTCTGAGCATAATCTGACTCTTATTTCATGATTTATGGGTACTGCCACTGCTGTAAGATGGGATCACATTCACTGATTCATCCCTCTCAGACCCCGAAGAAACCCATCTTTCACGAAATGCATTGTAGCCTCCCCATCTTATTTCCTTGAACATTTGAAAGATTTCTCATGACTTATTCATAGCCTTTTTAATGGATGGAATGGGTTTATTAAATTCTTTAGTAGTCCATAGAGAACCAAAAGCATGGTGTTTGGACATTCAATAAGCAACAGTAGGGGAGAAGTAACATTTGAAAATATACAAGTGGACACCCCTTGGCATTTAGCTATTTCCAACTTCAGGAATCTTTATTCCGGTGAGCATTTAAAAAATATTTTCTGAGCAGTTCCCATTTACAGCAATGGAATAGAAAGTGAATCACCTGGTAGCAGCTCAAAAAGTGATCAGCCACAAAATGAGGAAGAGCCTGAAATTCAAGCATCCAAGTGTGAGGTAATAGAAAACAGCTTCGTGAAGAAAAGAGGATCTCATAATGGCCTTGCTTGGCGAGGTCTGTCTAGCTGCAGTGAATGTTTGTCCCCTGCACTGGCGTCCCCAAAGGAATGGAAACATTTTTGCATCTTTCTAAAGTGTGCAGCTGCAGTGAGTACTTCATCAAACCGTATAGCGGGCTGGCTCTCCACTGCGGCTGGCCAAACACCCTGAGAACTTCACTTTGCATTATGCATGGCCCTCGAATGCCACGTACGTTTGAAAACACATGAAAAGTCTCTTCCTGCCATCCTAACTTCCATTCTCTTTGACGGATTACAAAAGGCAAGCAGTTTCTTGTGGTGGAGCAGGATTTTCAATCCTGGGGAAATTTGAAGCTTCTGCAATTGATACTAAAATTATGATGCTGCCATTGTGCCTCACTCAACAGGGGATTTGCAAAGGGAAGAAAAAGGATTCAGTACCAAGTCCCTGTCACGCTGCAGCAAAGACAGTCTACCAGAATGTTGGGTCAGGAATTCAGTAGTTCTGTGTGGAAATCGCATTTGACCTGAAACTCAGTTCACAGGACAGAGTTGAAACAGGGAAGTGGAAATTTAGGTTTCTAGTTTGGGTTGATCAGTGATCGGTAATTAAACTGAAGCACCATGGATGCTGCGTGTAAAATCGAGAGAGTTTGAATGTGTCTAATAACTGAAAGAAAAGTTTTCATTCCTTCTAAGGTTTTTAAAAAATCATGGTAAGCTTTAATTTCTCCTCCCCCACCTCCCCACCCCCACCTACCCCCTCTAAGAAATAGGAAAACAGCTCTTGGTTTTAAAGAATACAAATCTCTAAGTAATGTACAGTGACTAGTTAAAATAAGCAGAGGGCAGTTGTTCAAAGATAAACACTAAAATAGAAGTTTAATGATTTCTACATTTACCACCTGTTAGTACACTTCAGCCATGCGGAGGATAAGTCTGAACAGCTCATTAACAGCTATCATTTATTGACTATGTACCAAGTGTCAGACATTTTTATGGATTATCTTATTCAATCCTCACAGCAGCCCTATGCAGTAGATATTATTAGTGACTTTTCAGATGAGAAAATGGGTGTAGAGAGGCTGGGAACTTGCCCGAAACCACGCAGCTAGTCAGTTGCAAAGCGGGACTGTCACTCAATTCTGTCTGGTTTCTGTCCATCTCATGCTCTCATCCACACCACTACCAGAATTAAGTGGAGAAGATATAAATTTCTGACTTTTAATTAGCAATATCTATCATGATGTCCTAACTTGATGAACCAACTAAATCAATAATAGTAATCATAGCAAAGATGGATATAGCACATACTACCTGCCAAGCAATGCCAAGGTCACAACCCAGGCAGCCTGACTCCCGTGCCCCTGCTCTTGGCTAAGAGTTTTCATCTAAATACAGACTAAATTTGTGCCCACAGTTATGCCAAGTCCAGCCACATTCTGAAATGGTTCCACCACCTTAGCACCACTTATAAATTAAAGTGGAAGCTAAAAAAATCAATGAAGTCCGTGATCAATATGAACAACCTAATGTAGTCTTGAATTATTCTGCTCAATTAAGCTTCTATTACAGAGTTTAATCCACATATCTGACAAGAAAAAGAGGAATAAAAATGATGGTTATGTGAAATTAATCAAATAAAGTGCCAAATGACTTTCATTAGCTAACACACGCATTTCATAACACATTTAAAGAGATCTATTGCAATGTGTGGATATATTTGCACACATCCTCATTGTGTCTATTTGGTACTCTGTGCCCAGAACGTAAGCCTCATTTAATATCTGTTTTGAACCACGTACAAATGTTCATTAACCTTATAGGCAAACACAAAATGTTTGATCTCATGAAGCTGTATTGAGCCAGCTGTTGAAGGTAAGCATTAATTGCCTAACTCCAATGAGCTCAGGAGTTCTAGAATGAAAGCAAAATGGTTTTGATAGATAGATACGTATTCTGGGTTTTTTTCTGTGCTTATTTCCTAAAGATTTGAATGTTATCAAATGTTACCTTTCTGACATTTTTATATTGAGTTAAATTTGCCAGGTACTAATAAAGTTCTAACAGCTTTTCTTTATTGTTTTCTTTTTCTCTAGGTATCCCCAGTATTTCCAGTATTGGTAGTAAGTAAAAAAAAAAAAAAAAAAATCACGAAACCAAGTCTAGGCTAGCTTTGCTTTGTTGTTCAGCTCCTCAGATCTATTTTCCCAGTGTCCATTTCTGATATAAGAATTTTCTTAGTGAATTGAAGTGCGTTTGTTCTCTGCACAGATATGATAAGACCACAGATAAAATAGTTATCTATGTAGAAGTCTTTTGTGGACATGGCAGTGCCACAGCCTTCATGGCCACTTTGGATCAATGGAGGCCACCTTTACAGAGGTGCAATTACTTAGGTGACCTTAGTTCATTTAGCAAAAATATAAACAATTCTATTTACCCATACTTAACAACCAACAAATAAATTGCACTCTCTCCCTAGGACGGGATATGGATTTCTACCATAATTTAGAAAAGCAGAGAATAGATGCCAGTGAGTGCTTCAGGCATATTCATTAGAACCCAAAGAAAACGCCATGAAACCCGGGGGAAGGAATTTTATTAATGCATTAAACTCTAGTCTTTGTGATGGCCTGAAAGAAGCAGGTTGTAATCATTAGTCTTTCTGGAGGAATGAAGGGGGAAAAAAAAAAATCAGTCTGTCCATTTCTCCCTCCTGAAATACGGTGACCTATGTTTTTGTGTGACTATTCGGGTTTAAGTTTGCCAGAGAGAAGTGAGGAGTCAGGATACTAGAAGTTTCTGCAATCGTTTTTTTTAGTAGAAATATAAGCAATTGAAAAAGAAATGCCTCTTCAACCTTCTGTGTGTGGGACACTCATCCAGTACCATTGCAAAGAGCTTTCTCCTAGCCATTACGAGAGGATCAGACTGTAGCTTCCTCTTCACATATAAAACAATGACACGCCAACACAAGCCCAAAATGCTTGTTAAGGAAATGCCGCAGAACTTTGCAAAGCAGAATTTCACATATTTTTTTATACATTGCATTCTTTCTCTCTGATAGATAAAAAACCTTTGCCCAACTTCTAAATAACTGATTAGAAAGAAAGTACTGAGGAAGCCGAGACTTTACACTGTGAATAAGGTGAAGAATTTTCACTGTGGTCTCACCCCTCGCAGGCTTCATCGTATGAGCTGTGCCATGCAGGGTGATTGCAGGATAAGCGGCGGCCGCTGAAGCATCACAATACCCAACATCCACCTAAAAAGCAATACTCTGGTAATTTGGATAAAACAACTTCCCGCGTCTTATCAATGCACAGTCAGGTCTTCCAATTCATAAATCAACCCAGTTTACTTAAGCTGGTGAATAGGACTGGACACGGATTTGTTAAGTGCTAGATGTGTTAAATTCCATAAAATCAGCCACTTTGGAAATAAAAGTATTGTTCACATCCATTTAGCTATCAGCCTAATGCTCCAGCATTCTCTTTGTGATCTTGTTGAGAAGACATCAGTGCTACAGACTTGCAAACGAAAACCTTTGGCTCTAATAATCTAATTTTTCTGCTTTAGTATCTCCCTTGGTATTTGCCTAACTGTATATACACCCCGCAATGTGTTTCTTTCAGGCCTTGACAATCACATTTGCACATGCATTTTAAAGCAAAAGGGAAACAAATGGCAGGAAGCCGAGACAGATGATCGAGGCTTCTGTGGTGATCTGGCCTGTCAAAACTTTTCAGAAATGGACGAATGGGAAGTAGTTCTTTGGGGCCGGGGTGTGTTTCTGTTCTGAGTGTCAGTCGCGTGTTGCATGGAATCTCTGACTGTTCCGCTCACTTGCCATCTCATTCGGCCGCCTCCACCACATGCCCCATCTCTGAGCATCAGCAGATGTTGACCTTTTACACACTGAATCGGGAAATTCCAGTTTTGTTTTGCTTTGTATTATTCTGCAATCATCGGTGACCTGAAAGGATGCTTTGTTGTGCCTTTGGAAAATGTATTAACCTTCATTATCAGGAACCTAGGAAAATCAGGTCCTTAATACCTAACCAAAACCCTCTAACAAATAAAGCAGATAGGCTCGTACCCTGCCTTCGTTATGCCTCTGGCTGTTCTGCTTTGGAGTACAATGGCTGTTTCCTGAGATTTCTCCCGCAGACAAGATGTAAGAGCATGCAGAGGTCACCCAACATCACACACGACTAGCTTGCCTGTTGCCCGGTTTTAAGGTCAAGAGATTTATGATAAAGCCATCAGACATGATCGTATCTCTTAGGCTGCTTTAATGGCATTCAAACCTTTCTTCTTTGTGGGCTCATAAGGTGCTCATGTGCCCTGGTGGATTAAGTAATCTCCAAAAGGCAAGAGTTCATGCATAGATGACTCACTGCCCGTTCTAGAGGCACAGCAAGAGGTTTCCAAGGTGCCAGCCAGAGAAGAGGGAGCCGCTGGTCAAGGCTTTTCCCTTTAACCCGAAGAAGAAATCAGTGAGCACAGTTCCACCAAGTATATAGAAAGATGCCATTATAACAGATATAGCACTCATGAGGCTCCCATCATCAAAGCACATCTCCAGGAAAACGAATGATGTATATTATCGGCGTAAATTATTGCTGTATGTAACCATAAGTTCACATACGTATGCTATATACATGAAGACTGAGGGTTCTGGAGTCCTGATAGGTTTCAGTAGAGATCTCAAACTGTCCACGCCCGTATTAAGGTTCAAATGCGTGGACAGAGGGCTCATCCTTTCCGATCATCTGCCGAAAACAGTTTTGAAACAAATTTCCCATTAAGGTCATTTGTACCTACTGTTGTCTGTCTACTAGGAAAGAGATTTTCCAATCACTCCGAAGGTACTTGACTTAAAACTTGGTCATTCTGATGTGCTTTGGCCGTGGCTGAAAAAATACTGGTGATATTGTCAGCAATTAATGAATCCCAAAATAGATTGTAGCCATTGAGCCTTATGATCTGTTTTAACTTAACCTGATGTGATAGTAATTAATTCAGCTTCTTTTTTTTTTAATAAAATGTATCATGCACTAAGTCAACATTCACGATATTTTATCCAAATGAACATTTGTTGATGCTGATGATCCGAATTAATAGTTGGTTTGGTGTGGGTGTTTTTGTTCAAGCGATAAACTAATCATTACCTTCTATCATATATTATCTGATCCTTAGTGCTGAAAAACAAGTGATTTTACTAATTATGTTAAACAGTATATTATAAAGAACATAATTAGAACAACAAGAATTGGCCTAATGTGCAAATAGCTTTGTGTGGGTGATTAGCACTTTAAAAAGCAGGTGACAGATGAGTCAGGTGAAAGGTAGATCATCTCCAAAAATGAAAGATCACATCAGGAAACACCATTTCGAAAACTTGGAATTTTCTAATAAATCAAAGTATTTCTTAGAACAGTAACAAAAGAAGAGAGATGAAAACATTTTGTGAACCGGAGGATTCTTTATTTTCTTAAACTACTTTCAAATGTTTGCCATCATGGTAGGTAAAGCACAGAATATTGATGGAGGGGTTTGGTTGTGCCCTCCTCTCCAGCTTATTCAGTCTGAAACAACAGTTCACTTAAGGGACATACTCCATTTTCCTGTTTTCTTTTATAATGAGCGTTGCCTTCATCAGAGTTAAAAAATTCATCTCTAATTTGATTTAATTGGCAGAACCATTCAGGAAGGGAAGTGCTACCTGTAGGGATCCATCAGCCTGTTGAGAAAGCCCAGAGATGTTTTCATACTTGAGAACATTTGATGCCAGTGGGAGACCTTGTAAAAGTTGTTTTCCATCCAGCATCCAAATATTTTTTGTTCAGTACCGGTTTACTACAGAAACCTGGATCGTGAGGAAAATAACAAGGTTAATCATTTCTCCACCCAAGGGTTATTAGTCACGGTGTTCACGCTACCCAGAGGGCTGCAGTGTTTATTTTTTATTCCCCCCACCCCTTTGCTTTCTTACTTCTAAATCCCCCAAATAAAAGTTTCATTTGAATTGCCCTTTAACTAATTAGGTTTTATATAATGAGGGAAAAAATGATCAGGCTAGTGTAGCTATACAACAAATTGCAGGGTGAGCTACATTAATTTCGAACTGTTTGCTGATGTTCTAGAAGGAAAGCTAAGGTCCCAGGTGAAACGCCTTGGGGACTTTGTTCTATCGTGTACCCGGTATCCTCATCACAGATCCATTTCATACTTGTGTAACTAACATTTCACATTCATGAAAACTTTGTGGTTATCCTAAGATTGAATGAACATTAGGACGTAGCTGCTTCTTTAATCCTGAAGAATAAATCAAATATTTCAATGAAGGCGGGGAAAGTATCCCCTACCTTAAAAAAAAGAAAAGAAAAGAAATTCAAGAGGTTTAGCAGTCTTTATTGACAACAATTTTTCACCTTGAGCAAATTGACTTTTTTCGCATGTTAATCTTTTACCAGGTGAATTTAGAATGTAGAGCCACTTTTTAAGTGTGAGCTGATATCTGCACCTTTGCTGTTATCTCTTTGTGGGGGCACATGGAAATTCCTAACTTAAACAAAGATTTGCCAAGATCTCCGAAACGTCCTAGGATGAACCTTCAAACATGTAACTGTGAACTCCCGCACTGAGAGTGTGGGTATCATTGAAGTCTTCGAGTACCAATAGGGAGCTGGCCAACTAACGGTTCCACGTCCCTGGGCAGAGTTAGAGCTTCTGCTTAGAACTGGTGGGAGATGTTCCCACATGTCTATACAATTCCATTTTTAAAATGGTGAATCTGAGCCTCAGAGTGGCCAAGCAACTTGCCCAATGTAATATGTCTAGGAAGGCTTATCTGACTCCAAAAGCTACACTCATTACATTATATCAAACGAAATAGGTTAGAAGGAAAAATTCTAGATTTATTGACTCCTACTCCAGACTCTTTATAATCCACTACACTGCACTTTAGACCTGTTGATCCCTGAATTGACCCATTTCTGTGCAAGGAACTTTAGCGTCTTGGAGGAAAACAAATTCATTTTCAGGTACCTCACTGTGTCATCAACAGAAGTCAATGATTATCACATCTGAAGAGAGGGAGTAGAGGACTGAGACTGTCCCCACATTAAAATAAATATGTCCTTCCTTTAGCACCAAAAGTCTTTAATATGCTGAGGAAGAAGAAAAATGTATAGATGTCAAATGTATTACAGAACATAGGACATTTCATGAAATTAGCTATGCAAATTGTAGAACATGCTTGTCCGTGTTCTGTGACAGTAAAAATCCCTTTTTTTAAATCAAGATAGTCCCAGTAAAATAAAATTCCATGTGTTATCTCAAGGACAGACCTACCACTGCCGCATTAAACTGTCTTCCTTACCAGTTTAATGATGCTACATTTCCAAGAGTAGGCAGCTCGCTGTGAAGATGGTAAGATTACCTCCAAGGCCCGAGGGAGTCCTTCTGGAGAGCTTGACGGTTTTCTGTAGATTCCTTTCTAGGCATCAATAATGTTTCCAGATTCCCTGAGGAACAACAGCAGTCACTGTATAAACGCAAAGGGACCTTGTGACTTTGTCTCCACCTGATAATTTTCTCACACACGCCTGGAAGAAGGATATTTAATGAAGGCTCACTAACATCCTCTCAGCGGTGGCTTTTCATATGCATGGTGGCAGCCTGTTTCCTACCATGTTTTAGAACCACAAAATTATGTAAAAGTTGGCGTTTATAGGAAACTTAAAGCGCACTGATCCAACATCATCATTTTACAGATAAGGCAACTAAGGCCTAAATGAATTGTCTAAGTCATCTGGATAGCGGCCAAGGCAGGAGTCCAGCTAAATGTTCAATCTCTAAACTAGAACTCCTTACACTTCAGCATGACATTAGAATTTGCCTTCTCATTTGATTAAACCACCAAAGTATGGCATACTATATGGCAGACTATTCTAGAAAAAAACAGATGGGAAAGCATGATCACAATTTACTCTGTTTTTAAAGGGTATACACAAAGTGAGTTGAAAGCTGCCTATGATTCACACGAAGTGAATGCCATGTATGATAGAAAACAACTTAATAATCTAAAACAATCCTACCTCTAAAGCTTTCTTGATGTAAAAAATGTTTTTAGCCTTCTGCTTCAAGCTTCCTTTTCAGCTTGATACAGTATGGAGTCAGCAATAGATGGATAGGTTTAGCAATTTTAACATAGTTTTTTCCAACTTATAGCCACAAAGAGTTTTCCTTGGCTCACAGAGGAGAAAAATTTTCTTCCAAAGACTCATTTTTATATCTAAGATCTGTTTTTCTGATTCATGAAAACAAAATTCAAGTGCCACAACCAAACTGGCACATAAGTTTTCTGAGTTCTCTCATTAATGAAAAAAAAAAAAAAATTCAGGTGAGATATTTGCTTCATAGTCTAAACTGATGTGCTTCAAAACTGAAAGAAACTTGGAATTTAACATTTTACCTTTGAATGTTAAAAATCAAATCTTTCTCACAGAACTCCAAAATAATTTCTATTGCTTTCTGAGCAATAGCATTAATTGATGTGGCTCTTGAACTGGATTGTTCCCTAAAGTCATCTTAAGTGAGCTTTTTTATGTATCAGAATCACTCACTTTGGGAACAATTAAGATTGCAAAAATTAGGGGGAGCACATTATTTTCCCATCTTTAATTCAGCAGGAACTGCTTATACTACAGTCATCTTATTTTTATTGCAACAGCAACCACAATTAGAACAATAAGCGCTAACTTTTATCAGATGCTCCCTACGATGACAAGCAAATATTAACTCATTCAGTCCTGACAACAACCAGCATCCCCTTTCTGCAGACAAGAAAGCTTAGTCACAGAGAATTTAAGAAATTTCTTCTAGTGATAGAGCTGGGATTTGAATCCAGCCTGAGCTCCATTTAAATGTACCGTATCTTAAATAAGTTTCTACTAAATAGATATTTTTTAGGCTTCCCATAGATGTAATTTGAAAAAACAATGACAGTAGAGTAATAGACTATGATGGGCATTTCAGCTATTTTTTTCAAGGAGGCAGTTGTGGAGTATATGGTTGTGGTCTCCATACTCCCAGAGCCAAAGCCTTTGGAGTCTAGTCCATTTTCTTGGATGGGGCCAGGATCCTTAAAAGAAGAGATCTCCATAAAAAGGCTATTCTTAACTGATTGGCCATCTAGTTCCACTGAACAGATATGGTGATCCATCCCCTCACCTCGATAATAACTTCTCACCTCCAGTTTGGGTTCACCAAGACAGCGGAAAGCTACATAGTAAGAACAGGCACAATGATTTTTCTTTCACGCAGGAAACTCTTAATCTCCTACATCCTCCAAAGAGCGTGTGCCTCATCCCAACAACCTTCCTCCTTCATGGACTTCAGTGCGAGCCTGCTAGGTCATGAGAGAGCCACTGGAGTGATGAACCTAATAGCTGAGAGAAACCTTAGAGGCCTTTGAGTCCAGCACCTCTTACAGATAAGGAAACTGAAGTTCAGAAATATTAACAGCCAGACCACCCCCCTCAGTAACAGAACTAGGAGCAGACTCTTAATCTTCCCATTCCCAATACCCTTTGCCTTGCAACAAACTACCACACTGACTCATGGATATTCCCTAGTTAATTCATGAAAGAATGAAATTAATAAATTCGGCAACAGTTCACCTAAAGAGATAATGCAAATACTGTTGATGTATTCTAATTTTTTTGATTTGCAATTTCTAACTACTCAAACAAGTGGTCCACTGCTATTATGAAACAAAATAAATTTAAAAATTTAAGATGAATGAGATATTAAAAATCTCATAGGGGCCACAAATTTCAATATCTTTTTGTTTTCAGGGCATTTTTACTCCCAAGAAAGACATAGCACATAAAATTTTGTTCCAATGGAGATATGTGTAGATTAGATTAGGCTTTTCACGTGATGACTGCTGGTGGTTCTGACTTTTAATTATTCAAAAAGGTTAGGCATCCCACATAATGAAAATTATTTGGGGGAAAAAATGTCTAATTATATTCCCAGGAAAATACACTGGCTACCCTCCTCCCACCTCCCCAAAAAAACTTAAGTACACAGTACAGAAGAAAATTATATTCTAGAGAGAATCCAGACTATAACAGAGGTGTGTATCTTGATAATTCCCCACAGGTCAAGTAGTTATCAATTAAAAAGTAGAATGACCTACATTAATTTTTATACATAAAGGAAGATGCTTAAAATGGAACTTCAGCATCCTAGGGAAAAATAAAACACTAAGAAAAGAGTATACCAAAATATAGGCATAACCAGATGTTTAACATATTGGAATATGGAATAAAGTTTAATTCATGATGTTAATTTTTCAAAACTCCCAAATTGATATAATGTAAAATTTTTGTGTTAAATTTCTTGGCAAAGCTTACTAACAAAATAATCATATTGTTACTTTAATTTCATCAAGACAAACCAGTCATTGACACTTGCCATTAAATTATAAGCATCACCCTACTTATGACCTGGATTTGCCTCTTCTACAGGCAAAAGATAGAACCATTTCAACAAACTAAAATTTTGTTAATTTGCTGCTAATAATATAATTTTCTATATAAAGTCATAACAATGGTTTGAAATTTTTCCTAAATAACTTCTAGAAATCATATTAATTTCCTGAAAATGCAAATTTCTAGTTTTTCAAAAGTGATCATCATGGTTCAAGTAGGCTTGTTCTGTTCATTCAATATCTACCCATCACCAAAATGCTCAAGTAAAAAGCAAAATTCAGGATACAGCTTGCATATTTTGCTGCATGTTCTCAAATATCTTTTTAGTAATATCTGGATACAGATATTGAAAGTTATTACACGCTTTTTTCATTTATAAATTTTGACAGAGCGATATCAACATTCAAATTTCCTTTGCTTTTTGTGTGCATACACACATACACAGCAACAGTAGATCAGCTTTTTGAACAAATATTTAAAAAAAACCAAAGTTGTAGTGAAAGTCCCATGTCTTACAAGAATGTTATTTGCTGTAATCTAATTATGGAGGAAATAATCTGATAATACCTGTTCACAGTAGCCTAACCACTTGATTATCAATTACTCAATTATTAGATATTTGCTGAGGCCTTCTGCAAGGCTTTGCCCTTCCTCAAAGAGGTCCAATCTAATTATGGAGATGAGAAATAGACCTGTGAAATTTAAACTAGCACTATTAAAACTCATGTTTATCCACATGGCAATGAGGAATCAGAAGCACAGACAGTAACATGCTACATGCATTTAGAGGCGAAGGCTCCCCTTGTGGACTGGGGTGGTCTCAAAGGACCCCACAAGAGATGTGATTTCGAGCTGACCTCAGTGTATGGTAGATTTGAGTCATGAAATGACTGCTTCAATAGTTCAGCTTAGCAAAAATGTTTTAAAGCATCCAATCCTGCTTTTCCAGTTATTTTTATACTAGTGAATCTAAGGAAGAAATAACATCAATTCTTAAATTAACAATGCTTATAATTATTACTGGATTGGAACCAATAACTCTAGAAATATAATTTTAGGTAAATACATTATGAAAACATTTACGCACCCATACATGCGTATGATTGGAAGCACCTTGGACTATTCTCCTTAAGGCAGAATCACCAGTAATCCCTCTCTTTCTTTCTCTGAGAAATTGCATCAGTAAAAATAGGAAATAAATCCACTTCTTTGCAGAGATAATGGCTCACACTTAAAACATGCCCCAAAGAATCTCTCACGAAAGACTAATGCAACCAGTTCATATCTGTAAATATAAATTACAGAGACTGGAATCCTCAAGTGAGAAATTATTTCTTTTGCATTATCTTCCAGTTTCAGGCACCAGCTTTATGTAAAGTGTGAATTGCTGAAGTCTCTATTTGGTTATGTGTAAGAACACTCTATCGCCAAAGTAAATGTGTATAGCTTGGTTAGGGAGGGCACTCTCTATATTTAATGTCCATTCAATGTTTTGGGAATCATCAATTGCTTGCTCTTGTTCGGTGCCGGAGTCATGTTTTGTTAAGTGCATCACAGCCAAGGTAAAGAGCAGATGTGTGGTTTGTGTCTTTGTCCATATAATTTTCTGTTTAGACCAAATGACATGATAGCTGAAAATAACATACCCTGATTTTTCCTGATGCATGCAGATCCTCCCAAGTTTAATAGGATATGGCCGAATATTTCTTCCCTTGAGGTTTCTAACCCAAAACAAGGTAGGAGCATGTAAAATTCCTACTGATATAAAATCCCACATGTTTAGGGGGAAAATCCCATACACCATTTTTTTTAGCACTACATAAGAGCAATATCATAAAAGCCATGTCTTCGAAAGGATCATAATTTGAATATTTTTTTCTAATATGTAGAGTGTCCCAAAAATATAGTGAAAGATGTAGGATAAAAATAAATGGCATAGAAGTTATAAACACTTTATTAACTTTACATTTAACGTCAGTCTGTCTCAAGAAAAGTCTAGTTATATTGCCATCAGAGTATAGAGTATCAATAATAATTCTTCAAAACTTGTGAGTGGAACAGGCATCTTTTCACTGTCTCCCTTTTGCCTTTCTTAAGTAAACTGGTATGTCCGTTGTGTGGAGGGTGAGGGAAGTAAACATAAAGGCAGTATTACAGTCCCCAAGGAGATCCATTTTCTTTTACTTTTGCTCCATAATGACTTACAGAAATTTGGAACACTCTTTCTCTCTCTCTCTCTGTCTCTCTCTGTCTCTCTCTGTCTCTCTCTGTCTCTCTCTGTCTCTCTGTCTCTCTCTGTCTCTCTGTCTCTGTCTCTCTCTCTCTCTCTCTCTCTCTCTCTCTCTCTTCCCCACTTCCTCCTTCCCTCCCTCTTCCTCTTCCTCTCCTTCTCCATCTTTCCCCCTCCCCCTCCCTCCTACCCTCCCACATCACAGTATATTTTCTCTGTTGGAGCTTTATGAATCAACAATCATTTCCACCAGTATTAAGAACAGCTTGCATTCTGTCTGTCCTTATAGCGGTCATTATTTTCCGACTTCTAACATCAACAATAAATAAATACATAAAAGAGAGATACTGACAGACAGCAGCAGTGTGATTACACAGGAAGAGATAGAACTTTTAAAAACTGGGCAGTAAAAGTCATAAGATGCAACATAATAGTAAATTCACAGTAACATCTAGTTACTTATTTAGACATGTATAAATAGGAGTTTATTTTAATAGAAAATTATATTCTTTTGTCTCTTCCTTCTCGAAAAAATAAAAAAGGCACATCTTTGGCTTCCACCTTCCTTCATTATATACAGGATGTTCCTTTTAAACTAATGAATACAGATGGAGGAGGAAATGAGCAAAAGGAGGAACCAGGAAATAGCTGCTAAGCAAAACAAAATATATTAGCAATTTGTTGAAGAGTCAAATTGGAAAGGCTGCATTTTCCGTCCTTGATCGGTGATGAAATCGAGACTGTCCTAGATACATACATTACTAGTAAATAGAATTATCTTAATCATCTGCTCCAAATGAATTTTTTCAAGTTTCTGCATACATATGTGGAAGAAATACAGATCAACCTCACCCCTATTCAGGGGAGCTTTGGTAGCTTTGTTCCTTGGCAAGTTTAATGACAGCATCTTCAGTGAAAAGTCACTGAGTATTTCCCATTGAATTTCATAGCTCAATAAATTACACAAGATGATATCTAATACTTAACACTTCTCCACAGTGAGTTTTGATATGAACAGAATTATGTGTTGTTCAAAACCTGAAACAGACCCATTTAATTATTTCACTAAGTTTTTTGTGAGTGTCACAGAACTAAAAGCTCTCAGAAACATCTTTAGTTAATGTCAGCTGCAGTTTTTTTAGAATGTGGATAATGAGTTCAAATGAATTTATTTAGGAAACAGCGCAGTTGAATGAAGTGCTTGAACTTGCGATTTGAGCTAAAGGTGCATTTTCCAACAGAGGCCAGTTCCGTGTAGCCACATTTATCTTGTCAACATCTGCAAAGAACATCAGGCTCTACACTATTTTTACTGTTTTCAAAAGCAACTCTCCACAAATAATTGGAAAAGAAGTGGCGAGTAAACTTAGAGATCCCTGCCATTAACAAATTGATATCATCACAAAGGTAATAAATGTTGAGAAGAAGACTACATTTTCGAAAGGTAGACAGATTCAAGGTGCCTCTGAGATCGAGATCCAGGTGCCCCTGAGTGGTTGACCCTTGTGGCTAGATTCTGTGATGTCTGATCAGTTGAACGAAAATAGTGTAACTGGTTCCCATGTAGGTGAGCTTATGGTCGTACAGAGAAAATGGTATGGTGAACTGAGGCAACGATATTGCTAATTAACTCAGCAACATGACTACTACTTTAAGAGAGGGCCGATTGAGGACCCCATATTGTTACTAAAATAATCTTTATATAACGGAATTTTTTACTTAAGTGGTAATTCTTGCCTCTGAAATTAAAAGCTACCAAAATTTATTTTTGACGAACTATTTTCAGCCAAATATAAGACTTCCCTTTGACTGAAACAAACTCTCAGAAACAACAGATACAAATAATCTCTTCATTGAGGGCTATTTGTCGAGTGGGTTGATGATAAGTCATTACAGTTTGAACGTTTCACGATTGTTTCTAATGTGCTGTTCATTCTTTTAAACCTATCCAGTTGCTCCCAAAGTAGCTTTGTCAACAGTATCTTCTGTTCAAGTTGCAAACCACAAGAGAGGTAGGAATTCTTGGATTCATACAGTGATTTCATGGTGTTATGTGTTGTGAAACATTGCACTGTATGAATCTGGAATATCTGTGAAGTGTACCCATCAGCTTATTGGTGAGGCATGTTGACTGATATCGATCAATGCATTAAATAGTACTGAGAATGTCATCTGTAAGAGGGGGAAGAGGCTTCACTCAGAAATTTACTGCAAATTAAAAATGCTGCAACATTTGTTTTCTAAAAGATTAACGTGTGAATAAGCATCGTAACAGCTTAGTTTCCTGCTTAAAATATGAATGTTAGAGTATTAACATTGTTATTCGTTTGCATTGAAAATATGGAAACCCACTTAGAGTGAGTTTCAAGGATGCTTTTCATGAGGACACAATGGCAGGTTCCATGTATGGTGCCCATTTGACTTTGCAACAAATAGCATACCTTGGAATTTCTACTTCCAAACATTATTCAGAATGAATTTTAAAAGATACCAGTGAAGATCTGCACTGGGTTAAGCATTGATTATAACCTAAAAACGATAATTATATTACTGTCTTTAAATGAAAGTGAGCAGTATCTCATCTGTGACTCATGAATGGCCCATTCCAGTGAGCATCTGTCATTCACAGAATGAAGATTTTTCAGGAAACATAAAGACTCCTGTTTTTATTTCACCATTTTTCTTTAAATGTCCTATGTGACAGGTGTGTCTTGTTTTCCACCCTTGACTGTTGGGCATATGTTATGTTTTTCTTTTCTTTTTTTTTTTTTTTTTTTTTTTTTTTTTTTTTTAAAGGCAACATCTCTCACAAATAATATATTTATTAACAAAATCTGAATTTAGTTTGACCTACTCGGTGAAAGTGACCGTAATAGCTTCCCTAGTCCTTATGGAATTTAGTCATTTTAATCAACGTTGAATTTCTCCTTCTGTGCATATAAAGGAAGAAACTAGTCAGGAGATGGGAAAAGCAAAACCAATAGTTTTTAAACCACGTCTCAAACTTTCCTTACATGTGCTTTTACCTATGGGATATTGGCAGTGCCCTTCTGAGAGGCTTCCAAATGGATTTGAAATCCAGGGAAATATGTTCTTTAAAAACAGAGCAGCTACAGGTAGGTAGGTTATCGATCCTTTCTGGGCACGTGTGCATATCATAAGGCAGTCGAGGAGGCCACAGTGGGGATGTTGTTTCTTAGCTACAATATGCAGATCTACACAAAGAAACCAAGGAGGTGAAGGAGGAAGAAAACAACAGGGACTTTTACAAAATCCCTGTCTCTCATGTCATCTCAAGCAGGCTGGATAAACAAGGGGCCTCTTGACCTGGAATTTGACCCTGCCTCATTGAATCTCTGGTTTCTTGGTTACATGGCACTAATGAGGTCCAAACATATCTCCGGAGGCAGGAAGAAGCCACCTAATGAAGTAGCATTGTCATAGAAAAAAACCCACATAGTCATCAAATGCTGTGTATGGAAGAGCTTCAAAAGCTAGAGGAGGGTTGGTGAGGTGAGGAGCAGGGAAATGCTCTGCCCCCTCCCCAGGTGGGGGTCCCTTCTCCGTTAACGCGGCGAAAGGAAAATTCTTGTTAGAGTTCTAATTTATTCACTTCTATCAAAAGTCTTTTCCCCAAATCCTTTCTTTTTCAGTGACTAAAATGAATTTTCTCCAGCTCTGACTTTGAATAAGCTTTCCTCATTAGGCCGCAGAACATTTTTACCTGTGCCACAGTTAGAGTCCTTTATCCTACATTTATGTAGGTAGGTAACGTAATCATGTAATTAGAGCCAACCTGGGGAACAGTGAGAAAGAAGACACCTGGGGGAATTTAACCCTCTCCTCTTCTTAACGTTCTTTTCTCTCATTCTCTTCCTCTCCAACCTTTCGTTTTCCTGTACCTCCTGCCCGCCCACGTCTCCCCAACCAGTCTCAGAAAGGGGCTCTCAACCTTAGGAGAGGTCTGGGCCTTTCCTGACCTAGAAAGCCAACTTTGAACACTCCTTCTTCTAAATCACTTCTAGCTTTTATTGGTCTTAAGTAACTAGTTACTAAGGACCATATTATCATAACTGCCTTGTATGATATCACATATGTCACCTGGCAGATTTCACTGCCCCCACCACCCCCCAGGAGACTTTTGGTTGTCACAGCTTGGTGCTTGCTACTGCATCTAGTTGGTAGAGGCCAGGGATGCTTCTGAATACCATCCTGTAATATCCAGGACAACCAAGAATGATTCAGCCAAATATGTCAGTAGTGCCAAAGCGAGAAACCCATTAGACTTTGCAGGACTGGACCTCGCCTCGTTCACGTCCCCTGGTACAAGGCGGTGCTCAGTAAACATGCGTGGACAGTGTCTGCTGTGCCACAGCAGGCAGAAGTGTTTTAGAGACCCCTACAGCTTTGTTTACACAACGGTAATTAAAATTGTCTGGAAAAAATACATATAGTCTACAATGCAATTTGAGTTTGAAAAACTATGTAAAACCAGAGCAATGTTCAGAAATCTGCTCTTCCTGCCTAAATTGACCTGAGTAGACATATAGTCAACTCTGCTAAAATAAGTACTGACTCATTATATCTTGTTGTGTGGCTGCTGTTTTTCTGAACTCTTTAATATGTAAGATATAGCCAGACACTGATGGAAAGCAAACAATGGAGGAATGAACTTAAACATGACTTTCCTCTGTGTCTTCCTGTCTCCCAAAGGAAGTTGCCTCAGGATCATCATTGATTCGTTGATTCATTCATTTGAGACTTTTTGAGCACTTAGTGTGTGCTAGGCGATGTTTTGAGCTCTGTGGTTACAACAGCGAACAAAACAGACATGGTCTGTACTCATGTATTTACAATTGGGGTGTAAGGGAGAATATTTTTTAAATGTACTTTTCAGGTACTATAAAGCCTACAAAAAAAATTAAACAGGATTAAGAAATTGAGGACTTAGTGCGTTTGGGTCCAGGGCTGATACTTCAGATAGAGCAGTCACAGAATTTTCTTTGAGCGGAAAACTAAAAGCAAAGTAGGAAGCAAGTCACAGGGCTGTCGGGGGAGGAAGATTCTAGACGGAGGTAAAAGCGGAGTGCAGAGGCCCTGGGGACACGCTCGGCAGGTTTGCAGAGTAACACGGAGGCATTTTACTTTACGGTGAGTGAGGAAGAGATGATAGCAATGAGCCCCCCGGGGAAGCCTGGGACAAGATCAATGGGGGAATAAATGAGCTCGAATTCTGTCTGTTAATTTGAATGAAATGGGAAGCCATTAGGATTCTGAGCGGAGGGATGTCATGACCTAATTTAAGTTTCAAAAGAGTTATTCTGACTGCTATGTGGAAAGGAGACTGTTACAAAAATGGAAGCCAAGAAAGCAGTTTGGGGACAACAGCAGTCATCCAGGTGGGGGGACAGTGCCTTTAAGGATGAGGTGGAGAGAGGGTGTGAGATTTAGAATGTCTTTTAAAAGCATAGCCAGAGGATCTGTTGATAGATTGGTTGTCAAGGAAGAGAAAATGAGAGGTGGCAAGAACAACTCTGGGGATTTTGAGCTAAGCAGGTAGAGGAATGGAATTGTCATTTATTGAGAGAGAGTGGGCCACCTAGGTGAGTAGCAGGTTTGGGCGGGTAACCTCATAGCTCAGTTTTGAACATGTTAAGGTTGATATTAAACGTCCAAGTGGAGACGTTAAGAAGTATATCAGTCTGGATGAAGTCTCACTAACTGACCCTGACTGGGGACTTGGTCCAGGCTGGAAATAACTGTTTTGGAGAGGCTGGCTTATAGACGGTTGATAAAGTCATGAGGCTGGGTGCAAAACCCTGGCGTGGGGTGAGCCTACACAGCAAAGGGGTCCGCGGACAAAGCCCTGAGACATCTGAGGAGACAGGACAAAAAGCAAAAGAGAGGGGGAAGCAGTGGCGGGTGAGAAAGGCGGAGAACCCCCAGAGAGAGGGGTGTGGCTCAGGAGCCCCTCGTTGCGGAAGGGCGGCCAGGCAGCCCCCAGGGCCCCGCTAAGGTTCATGGTCATGAACGCAAAGTGAGACTGGTTTCAAATGGCTGGAGAAAAACTCCAGCCACATTTAGCTTCTAGGGTGTAGGCACGGAGAGGCAACAAGTTGGATTTAACCAGGATTGGGTTTACCCCAGAGACTGTGATGGGGGGCAGAGGGTAGCGGACAAGGGAGATGAGAATATATGAAAGGAAGTGATTGTGAGGATAGACCACGCGTTCTATACTTTGTAAAAAGAGAAAGGAGGAGATGGTAGGTGAGCGCATGGGAGGATCAGAGAATTATTGAGCTATTAATATCATCCCTTAAGGATCTGGATATGATAATGCAGCTCAAACTATATCATTAATGATTATCAATGGATTCTATGCTTATGCTGAAAGACTAGTTACTACAGAGTGGTAAATTAACAGAATGCTGAAAAATAATTTAGCAGTTTAAAAATCGTATTTGATATGCCTTGCATTTATATAGTTTTCTCACGTATTTCAGATCAGTTTCAAAGTTTTTTCTCACTTTTTATTCTCAAATGTATCATGGCCAGAGAAGATAGCTTTATCAAAGTCTCAGAGGAGCCTAAAAGTGTTAAAAGAATCAAATGACTATTAGCCCATTTTCTAGATTATAAAATCTTTTAAATACCCACTTATTTTCTAAAACAAATTTATAATATTGGGTGTTTAGCTGAGTATGATTGAGTATATAATTATATAATTATTTATGTAATTTTCTGATCAAAATTAATAAATTGGTTTTCAAAAAAGGACCCAGAAACAAATAGTTAATGTCATCACAGAGATGTATACTATTCATTAAATTCAAAGAATAGTAGGTAACAGTGTTGCATTTGACATATCTATGGAGATTCATGGACTGAGTTTGAAAGTGTTGAACTTGGATATCTCTGGGTAAAGCCTTGTCGGATGGAGCTCAGCCTGCAGTTGTGGCCACCGAGTGGATCTTACAGAATCCTTCAAATACGCACAAAGGACCCGTGCTGTGAAACCTCTCCAGCCTTAAACTCTACACTTACCCGACTTCCTGCCTTTACACATTCTATTCCTTTTACCTGAAATGCTCGTGTTAAGTTAATTTTTCCTAACTCCTTGCAAGTTAAATGAATTCCTCCTTAGATCACTTTGTGGCATTACTAGTTTTCTTACCCCGTGCTCTTTTGTCTTCCACTTATCTTAACACACGTTTGATTGTCTTACCCACGAAACGAGCCTCTCGACACCAAGGACTTTTGTGTAGTTCTGAAAAGTTCCTAGGATGACTTTAGGCCCATAGAAGATGCTTTGGGAAAAAGTTGGATCAATTCTCTTAGGTGCACAAAGGGCCAACCTGGGGTGGGGAACGTGGAGGAGGACAACCGGTAAGGGAGGCTCTGAGGATGGGGCCTTTGGTGCCCACCTCTCGGGAATCCAGGCAGCTCAGAAGAAGTCCTTGGGAAGCAATTATATTTGGAGAGCTGGGCCTCCTTACTACTCTGGGGTGGCTCCAAGCCAGAAAGATTCTCCCTGTTTCAAACCTTCAACCAAGGAAAGTTCTAGAGGCCTTCCAGGTTTCCTAGGGAGTTAGAAATGCCAGCTTAAGCAAGGTGTCACTCAGGAAGATGTAGTGTATTGGAGTGAAATGCTTGTTTTCTAAGAGAATTTAATTTAGTGAGCTGTAATTCTGTTGTTGTTGTTGTTGTTGTTGCTGTTGTTGTTGATGATGATTTGGCACATCTTAACTACTAAGCTCATGCAAGTATTTTCTTACTCCATCCCACACATTGAGTCCCAAGGCCTCCTCCCAGTGCTCTCCTCCCTCTGGTTTCTCTGGGTCCCCATCCTGATCCCCGCTCCCCCGCAGCACACATGCAGTGATACGGATCACCTGGAATAGAGGAAGTGACTTGACTTCAGAACCCTCCCCTTCTTCTCGCCTTTCTGCTAAGCATCTGGAGTCCCCAAGGTGCTGGCCCCATTCCTGGGTATCGTCTACTCTTCATCATTTCCTATGTCATCCTCTGCTTCTGTCCAAATTCGATTTTATTCTGTTAGGACCTTGAGTTTAACTTTCTACTGTAGTAACTAGCTCTCCAGTCAATTAGTCTACAGTGTTCTGATGAGTAACAGCGTGTTAATAAAAAGGGAGGGGGCTAGTCACCCCTCCTTATTCTTCCTTATTCATTGTTGATGAATTTTTTAGATTATAAAATCTCTAGATTATAAAATCTTTTAAATACCCACTTATTTTCCTTTTACTCTGGCCATCAAATGCAATACTTCTAAGATTTTATCTAGGCCAAAGAGTAATTCAGAACCTTGCATAGTGCCTGGCACACGGTAGAACAATACAATAAAATATGTGCTGAGTGAATGAATGAATGAATGAATGGGCTGAAATAAGGACTGTGTTCGGTTTCCTGGTGAGATAAAATAGAAGCCAGACATTAAAAAGAGGAGTATTTTTAGATAAACATGGTTCTCAATATCATGGTTGACCTTCCTCATGAATGTCCAGCCACGCCTACCCCTATATTTTGAAAAGACGAATTAGATTTGCCACCTAATTATGATTATTGCTACCAATAGAGGCTTTGTCTTTACCACTTCTTTTTAAAAAGTTGGATTAGAGTCACCTCTTCTTTGGTTGAGATGAAACAGAGAGGAAATCGAGTCACTGGCCACCTCCCCTCCGCTCTCTCCTCCTTTCTCCATCTCCTTATCTAGTTCTTATTGCCCTTCTCTCCATCATCCCTAAGCCTCAGGGCAAGACAAAGGGAAAAAACCCGGGGATACAGTGACTAACTAATCCTTCTTTTGTAGCAGACTTATCTTGAAACTTGGAAGGAAAAGAAGTCTTAAGAGCCTCTTTTTTATACAAATAATCTCCCTGCTTTATATACTTTCTCTCACACATGAACAAACATGCAGATTTGGCCTGATGAAAGGCTTACGAAAGCCATCTTTCCTCTTAGCGTTTGGAGAAAAAAAAAAAACCCACAAAAGTAAAGAATTATTTCGTTGTTTGGATCCCTATTAAATTTGTCATGATTTCTATGAAACCCTGACCGAGTTACTGTCTTGACAGAAATGATAATGAGACTATAAACAAAGGAGCCATGGGTGATGACAGACTCAGGCCCTAGATGCTCACATACTTCCTAACCTCTTTTTTAAGACTGCAAATATGAAGAGAAAATGAGGGAAGCGATACAAAGACAGTAAAGTTCTCCATGTGCAAAAATTAGACTTTTGCGTCAGTGGAAAGCAAGCCTTCCCAAATATTAAAAGGTGTACACCTGCAAATGCTTCTGTTCATCTGGTCTGCCAAGAATTAACAATATCCAGTCATGTTCTGAATGTCCAAATTTTCTACCCTGCTTGAAACAGATGCTGCTTCCATGCCAGTCGCAACCACCTGTCGTCGCCATGTGTCATGTTGAAACGTGTCTATGTAATGCCATTCCGCCATCTTTTCTCCACTTCTCATTTTATCCAAGCATGTAGTGTGCTATTACTCTGCAATTGTATACACTCTGTATACATTTCTGTTCTTCCTTGCAAGATTGTGAATGCTTCGGCCACTCCAATCGATGCAGTTATATCGATCTGCTAAATACAGTCATTTGCGTGAGCTGTAAGCACAACACTAGAGGGCAGCACTGTGAGTTGTGCAGGCTGGGCTACTTCAGAAATGCTTCTGCACAGCTGGACGATGAGAATGTGTGCATAGGTCAGTTCCATTATAATTTCAGCTATTGTTCTGTGCCTTTTGAGCTATGGGGAGCTATTTAACATGGAGAGGCTGGTGATGTGCACCACGGCTGAGCCAGAATGAACTTTCTCATTGGTGAAAACATCTTTGTGGTAGAATTCACTTGTGATGGTTGAACTCATAGTTGGGGGATATATTTCAAATCCTTATGTTATTGCTGCTTTGAAGATAATGAGCTGAAAAATCATGTTTAGGAGATGAAGAATTTTTTTTTTTTTTGCATGAAATCTTAAAACCTGGTCATTTCAAACTGATCTTAAAATTACACTAGACAACGACTTTTGAAATGGAAACACATCATATGGAATTGAATTATAGGTATGAGAAATTAGGAAACAAACTCTTGCACATAAGTGGTAATCGACAAATATCAATTGGTTAAACATATCACCATTTGGAATAGAAAGCCACTAGCAACTGATAATGTAGTTTTCCTTTGTCATCCATAGTAAAGAAATTCCATTTATTGAATTTTCCTACAGCCCTCCAAAGGAGAAGCAATTTCTCAAAATTATTCTAGATGATTAATTCTCTTAGCTTCATGCGCCCTGGAAAACTGGGCCCACAGAGTTCCCTGGAGCACTGTCCCTACACACCATGACTACTGCTCACGTCAAATGGGGAATACCAGGGGCTCTTCCCATCCAAAAAGCCTTCTCCTACCTTTGCATGGTGGAATCTGCCTTTAAGAAAGGGTGCTGATGGAAAAAATAAGAAGCAATAAATGAAATTTCCCTTCATGATTTACTTGAAAGAAATGCACATATTCAAAGTGGTGAAGGCTACGTATCTGTTACCACACCAGTCAGTAACTATATAGGCAACCAATTTTAAAGGTAGAAGTTTTCACATACAGACTAATATAAACAGAACACATAAGCTGAAAAATGACGGGTGATCTTTTCATCAAAAAAAGAATCCAATCGATCTGCAATTCTGAGATTATCGTACTCTGATTGGATTGTCAAGGTCACATAGAAATTTGCCAAGTGTCTCATGAAATAGCTATGCAAGTTGTTTTGAAGTCCATTGGGCCAACCACATATAATACTGTTTATGTCTACAGTATGTTCTATTTTTCAAAGTCTTCCTTACTTATGGTTTGTGAATTAGTGGAAAAATCACGGGACTTAGAGGCCGGAGACCTGGGTTCAAGTCCCAGTTTGCTAATTTATTAGCTGTGTGCCTTAGGTAAGTCATTTGAGAATTCCTGGTCAAATTGGGATAATATGGGATGCACAGGAAACACTTGCTGAACTGTGGACTGACTTGTAAATATGTTTTTTTCACTTGATCCTCATTAACAAAACCGTAAGTATTTCACTGATAATTTCCACTTTTTTCTAGTTGAGAAAATAAGGCAAATTGACCCAAATCATACAGCTTTAGCAATAAGTTAGTTTCCTGACTTCAAAGCTTGAACACTTCCTCCCAACCACCCTGACACATTAGCTAAGCTAAATAATAATAAGTAAGACTTTTACTTATCTTGGTGTACTTTTGGATGACAGCGCAATTCCACCATGAGCTTGTGAGCAGAAAGAAGTTCAATTGCCTTCATAACACCTGGTTTACAAAGATTTGAGGGTACTAATAAAAACCAAAAGACATGTAGCTGTCTGAATTTTGAATGCAGAGTTACATTTCACTGAATGTCATTTGTAAAAAATATATAAATGTCATATTATAAATATGGAAACAAGAGAAAGGTAAAATAAATAAGAACACAAGAATAAAACCTAATCATTTTTTACAAAATACATAAAATTAAAATGTTGTATAATTTAATTTCATATGATTTTCAATTAATCCAAGAAAAGGCCTTGAGAGAAAAGATTTTATTCTGTAAAGTTTCTCATAGCAGGTGACTTAACAGTATCCCAATATGTTTCACTCAGAGTATTCTGTTCTTATGAAGGTAGGCCTTTTTCCAGTCCTAAAGTAATCTGTGAACTACAAAATCTGCATTTCCTTTCCAATTCTAAGAGGTAAAGTTCTATTGTAAATCTATTTTTGACTATCCACAGACAAGAACACAGCCCATTCAGCTTTTGTCTTTTAAATCACACAAACTAAAGATGAAATATAGAAAGCTTAATATACATTTTTGTATTCATTTCTACTTTTAAAAAATCAAGAGCAATTGTTTTTCCATTTCTAGAAAGTGTGTTAATTAAAATTATAAATCTTCAGAGGGTTTTATTTATTATTGAGGCAAACATGTTTCTATTCAGTATGTTATACTTTTTAAGCCAAATAAATTAATTGGTAAGCACGAAGATGAGTGTTTTTAGGTACCATTAAAATTACCTACAATAACCCCCAAATAGCAGAATTCCTTAAATTGTTGCTCTATTCCTAAGGGGTAAAATTGTTTTAAAGAATGAATCGAAAAATTTGGCTAGCTGATATACACTGTAGTCTGTCTTTTGTCTTTAGTCTATAGAAACATATAATGAATCAATGACAATTTGAACTTCATCTTAGTTAGTCTTCTCTAAATTAAAAAAAAAAAAGGCACTTTCCCAATTTTTTCACAATTGGCAATCAAATCCCCCAGGAACCGCCCATACCTTTGACAGTGTCAACTCTGTGTTGAAATAGATGTCTTAGACTACTTGCATCATTTTATATTATGGCAAATATAAAATGCAGACTTTTTCATGTTGCCACGGTGGTTGCTGCTTTGTGATTCGTAGTGAATTTACCCATTTTCATACAAATTCAAGCACAGCCATGTCTCCAAAGATGCATGTAATTACCCTGTATGATGCAGCAATTACATGAAGATGACATCCTTGCATGATTCTGTTTCATAAAACTCAAGCATTAAGCAGGAAGCTAGAGGATACGTGGTTTGTGACCTTGGGTAATCACTGATAATAATCCCTGATAATAAGCTTGACATCAGAATGAAACACAGGGCTCAGCAATTGCTACTAAACATATCTCAAATTATGATGTGTTATTTTTTATTCCCCTTGAAATCCAAGATCAGGTCATCAGAGGTGCCATCTACAGAGCAAAGCAAACACAAGATACTTCTAATGCCCGTAACTCAATTGTAGTATAATTTTTAAATCAAACCTCCACAAGTATATCATAGTGTTTTTTAGTCTCACAGTCCTGCATATTCTTCTTAGTTTCATGAAATAAAATATAATTCTCCAAAGACATCTTCACCACCCCAACACCTACCATTGACCAAAGTCCCATAAATGATATTTTTTATATGTAAGGTGGTGTGTAGACTATACTTCTCTTGTCACTTATTTATATGACTGTTTGAATAACATTACACTTACCAACTTTTCTTATGAAAACCATTGGGTTGTACTGTAATTTAGATGTTCTACATTTTATTTACATTTTTTCACATCTGAAACCTTATATTAATCTATTGTTATGGGCTAATCGACTAGAACAGTATGTGAATTTATGTTGCCCAGCTATAACTCTACTCCCTGGCTTACAGAATGTTGATGATTCATTGTCAACTTACATACTTTATATAGTAAGAAACATATTTCAGTTTGGGTAGAAGTACAAACTTATACATACGTACAGAAAAACATTTTAAAGCCACAACAAAATTAGCGTTTAAAAAATTTTTAAACAACCCCTTATATACACACATTAAAATAGAAAATGCCCACTCAAAATAAAACTCTAGTTATTAAGGACAAACCAAGCCAGGCAAAGAGAAAACAATTTAGAGATTATTTAGTTTTATTTTTACCTATATATTTCATTATTAGTCTTATGTATATGTTTGTATCATACAAATGCAGAACTCAAAAAAAAATGACTTAATCAACATGAAATAAATCATAATTCTCAGGAACCCCACATTCTTTGAAGAAATTTTCTAATTAGTCCCTATGACAAAAATAGTTAGAGCCATGCCTCTGGACCTCTCTCTCTGCAACATCGAACCCCGAGTCTCCATTGTTAACATCATGTGCAACTTGATAATTTTAAACTGAAGTTCTCAGGGCTTTATGTGGTTGGTTTGTTGGTTGCTTGGTATTTTATTTATTTTTTAACAAGAAAACCTCTTAATGGGACCATTTTAAAATAAAGGAAACTGAGAGACAGAGAAACATATGAACTTGTCCAAGAGTATACAGTGGGGTAATTAGGATAGAAACTTTGGCCTACAAATTCCCAAAGCTACAAATTAGCTGTCATTACCTGTCAAGATAGTGGAAGCCTGAAGAATTCTGGTTCAGCCTTTAAGCAAAATAATGCTTCAGAAGTCAAGAATATCCTGTATAAGAATCTGTGAGGAATCAAGAAAATATTCTGTTTACTTTTTATTACACAAAGTTATATTGTCCTGCCAGCGGACATTATCATGGAAAATATGTCTCAAACGATGCCTATATTGAAATTTACTTGGGATTACAAAATTTATGTTTCTTTCACAATTGTTCATCTAAGCTGCATAAAAGCTGTACTAATGTGCCAGCAGATATAATATCTAAAGGCTTATCACAAAACAGTATGTATATAAATAAATAAGTTAAGGCACTATCCCAAGTCATAAAGTAAAACTGCCTTTGAATGAACAAAGTGCATTCATATTGCACTTTTAAAACGTTCAGCAATTCTCAAATATTGAGTGTAACAGATAAGTCCATTTGAAAAATTTAAAACAGATTTTACACTGATGGCATATTGATTTATCCTCAATATACAAACTCCTTATGGTGTTCATTAGACCATCTAAAAAGGCCCTAACAAATGGACTCTCCATTATGATCTGTTAGCAGTGAAGAGCATGATGTCTTATATCCTTGGAAGTTTTCAGTTGATTTCCTCCTATATCATAAAAATGATATCGTGGAAGGCTGAGCAGATAAATGGACCTGAAATGGCCATATTTACTAATGCATTTCATTAGTGGACATCTTTCTTTAACTAAGTGATGCGTTGATGAAAGTGACGCTTCTGTGTTGATAACCTACAAGCCATGCGGACTTCTCTCCAGCCTGTGTGTTGTCTTGTTTCTACAGAGTGTTATTGTAACCCTTTGGGCTCAGTCCATGATCGTTGTAATGGCTCAGGATTTTGTGAGTGTAAGACTGGAACAACAGGGCCTAAATGTGATGAGTGTCTGCCGGGAAATTCCTGGCACTACGGCTGTCAACGTAAGTAACTCTGGGAGCTGCCCTCTGCCTGCTGCAGCATGGCTGATTCTGCTTGTCTAGGCCCGTGCGTGCAGCTGCTCAGAGCAGAAAAAGACCCAAACCGCTGACAAGCTTTAAAAGCTACTCGACGCCCGAGCCTCTGGATAGGAGAGAGAGCAATCCATCAGCTGTCCAGCTGGCTTCTTCGAAGCCCAACTTCGTGCCCTCTGATGGCTGGTGCAACTTATATTGAAATATTGTACGCGGAACCGTGTACCTGGCCAGACCGTAAATTAAGTGGCACTATAGGGACCCAGCTTGAAAACCCTCACCGCAAAATGAAGGGTGGATGCGTCTGTGGTTAATATATTTCTTGAACTGGAAGGTACCCTGGAGCTCCAGGGTTCATAAATTAAATTATATCTACATAACTTATTACCACCCTTGCTATCATATCCATCACTGAATCTTAACCAAAAACCTAAAGGTAATAAATCTAAAGGATATTCAAATGCCAGGGTAAAATAAATGACGAAAATCAATATTGATTTTAAGCCTCTGAGGTTAGGCACCATTCAGCGAGCCTTAGACAAATGTCATTTGCTTTTGGTTCAGCCTCATTTCCCTGAGGATTATCAGACCTTCTTAAAAGCTTGTCAAGGCAGGTGGCATGTCGGTGTGTTCAGGGAACAGAAATTTAAAAATCTGAGCAGAAGCTTCCTTCTGTCATTCATAACCTTTCTGCTTTTTAATTCTACGCTAACTTTTTGTTCTACCTACACAGTCAGCTTCCTAATATTAAAGACCCACTGGGCAAATCCTCCAGAGCAGCACAGTCCAGCAGAAAACCGTGTTATCTGCTTTAAAAAGTAAAAATAAATAGAAGAAATTGATTTTTAACAACTTATTTTACCCC
>NW_011888787.1:9905511-9925087 GCF_000151845.1 Pteropus vampyrus | reverse complement strand
TACAGTGGGGTAATTAGGATAGAAACTTTGGCCTACAAATTCCCAAAGCTACAAATTAGCTGTCATTACCTGTCAAGATAGTGGAAGCCTGAAGAATTCTGGTTCAGCCTTTAAGCAAAATAATGCTTCAGAAGTCAAGAATATCCTGTATAAGAATCTGTGAGGAATCAAGAAAATATTCTGTTTACTTTTTATTACACAAAGTTATATTGTCCTGCCAGCGGACATTATCATGGAAAATATGTCTCAAACGATGCCTATATTGAAATTTACTTGGGATTACAAAATTTATGTTTCTTTCACAATTGTTCATCTAAGCTGCATAAAAGCTGTACTAATGTGCCAGCAGATATAATATCTAAAGGCTTATCACAAAACAGTATGTATATAAATAAATAAGTTAAGGCACTATCCCAAGTCATAAAGTAAAACTGCCTTTGAATGAACAAAGTGCATTCATATTGCACTTTTAAAACGTTCAGCAATTCTCAAATATTGAGTGTAACAGATAAGTCCATTTGAAAAATTTAAAACAGATTTTACACTGATGGCATATTGATTTATCCTCAATATACAAACTCCTTATGGTGTTCATTAGACCATCTAAAAAGGCCCTAACAAATGGACTCTCCATTATGATCTGTTAGCAGTGAAGAGCATGATGTCTTATATCCTTGGAAGTTTTCAGTTGATTTCCTCCTATATCATAAAAATGATATCGTGGAAGGCTGAGCAGATAAATGGACCTGAAATGGCCATATTTACTAATGCATTTCATTAGTGGACATCTTTCTTTAACTAAGTGATGCGTTGATGAAAGTGACGCTTCTGTGTTGATAACCTACAAGCCATGCGGACTTCTCTCCAGCCTGTGTGTTGTCTTGTTTCTACAGAGTGTTATTGTAACCCTTTGGGCTCAGTCCATGATCGTTGTAATGGCTCAGGATTTTGTGAGTGTAAGACTGGAACAACAGGGCCTAAATGTGATGAGTGTCTGCCGGGAAATTCCTGGCACTACGGCTGTCAACGTAAGTAACTCTGGGAGCTGCCCTCTGCCTGCTGCAGCATGGCTGATTCTGCTTGTCTAGGCCCGTGCGTGCAGCTGCTCAGAGCAGAAAAAGACCCAAACCGCTGACAAGCTTTAAAAGCTACTCGACGCCCGAGCCTCTGGATAGGAGAGAGAGCAATCCATCAGCTGTCCAGCTGGCTTCTTCGAAGCCCAACTTCGTGCCCTCTGATGGCTGGTGCAACTTATATTGAAATATTGTACGCGGAACCGTGTACCTGGCCAGACCGTAAATTAAGTGGCACTATAGGGACCCAGCTTGAAAACCCTCACCGCAAAATGAAGGGTGGATGCGTCTGTGGTTAATATATTTCTTGAACTGGAAGGTACCCTGGAGCTCCAGGGTTCATAAATTAAATTATATCTACATAACTTATTACCACCCTTGCTATCATATCCATCACTGAATCTTAACCAAAAACCTAAAGGTAATAAATCTAAAGGATATTCAAATGCCAGGGTAAAATAAATGACGAAAATCAATATTGATTTTAAGCCTCTGAGGTTAGGCACCATTCAGCGAGCCTTAGACAAATGTCATTTGCTTTTGGTTCAGCCTCATTTCCCTGAGGATTATCAGACCTTCTTAAAAGCTTGTCAAGGCAGGTGGCATGTCGGTGTGTTCAGGGAACAGAAATTTAAAAATCTGAGCAGAAGCTTCCTTCTGTCATTCATAACCTTTCTGCTTTTTAATTCTACGCTAACTTTTTGTTCTACCTACACAGTCAGCTTCCTAATATTAAAGACCCACTGGGCAAATCCTCCAGAGCAGCACAGTCCAGCAGAAAACCGTGTTATCTGCTTTAAAAAGTAAAAATAAATAGAAGAAATTGATTTTTAACAACTTATTTTACCCCGAATATCTAAAATATTATCATTTCGATATGTAATTAGCATTAAAATTGCTAAGGCTATATTTTTCTTTTTTTCATACAGTCTTTGAAGTCAGGTGTGTGTTTTATACTTAAGCAGAATATCTCATTTAGAGCTAGCCACATTGCAATGCTTAACAGCCACATACGTCTGCCATATTGGGCAGCACAGCTCCAGAGGGTTCTTTGCTTCCTTTTCACTTGAAAAAATGTCAGCATGCAGAAACTGTCTAAAGCCAGTTTCTACCAGGGCTATACAGAATGTATTGCTGGCTACTCGTGGAATTTATACTTATCTGTAAGCTACACGTCTACATAATGTAAAGCCAAAGTGAAATTTACTGCCATACTAATGTCATGGGTATCAGTGAACTGTGGCGATAGGTTGAAGAATTTGACATTGGTAGGCCAAGGTGAAAATGGGATTCAGGAGCCAGGGGCTCAGCATCTCTAGCTATGCTGGAGAGGAGTCCTAAAAGACAGTCAAATAGCCAGAAGTCAGACAGCACACCTGCATGTAGGCTCTGGATAAAGTCATCATTTTAAAGTCCTGCATGCTCTAAGTTCCTAGAAAGCACTTTAGGGGGCTGGATGAGTCGGTGGATCCCGGGGCCATGTGAGGAGCCAGGACTCAGAACAGTCATCAGTCCTGGGACAGATGGATGTAGAGGCCCAGAGAAGACCACCAGTCAGGAGGAGAAGGAGGGACAGAGGAAGGTCCAAAACCAGCCCCAAGGCTCAAGGCATGAGGTGTAAGGAGACTGTAATTAAGACAGACACACTTATCAACAAGAAAGTCTTATGTCAACTTCCTGGTGCAGCAGGGCCTGATGAATGTGTTCCTGGCATGTAATCAGGGGCAGACATGGGAAAGTAAATTTCCCCTAGCCTTAGGGGAAATGTATCCCAGAAAGGGACTACCTTGATTTTTCTGTATGAATTATACTCCAAAAGGAATAATATAAAAAAGTATAATGTTACCAAATGTTTCCTTCTGGGACTGGAAGATAGGTTTTAAGTGTGGCTGTACCATGTAAGAGCTTCGTGACGCACAGGACCCTTGTGCCTCAGCCCCAGCAGCTCACATAGTTGGTATGTGAGTCAGTGAGGTTATGGGAGTAAAGGCTTTATCCTTTTGAGTATTTCTCGAGTAACTATTATGAACTAGGCGTTGAGCTAACAGTAGAGGCTACAAGGATGAAGGGAGCAACTGTAGACTTGTGGGCATGAGGTTTGCAATCTGAAGTGAGAGGCTGAAACATTTGCTGACACGCAACCCAACAATTTTGATAGAAGGTGACCAGAAACAAGAAGAGCTGTCTATGTCCGTGCTTTTAGTGAAGACCAGGTGGGAAGTAAAGCTTCCTGGACAGGTGACATTTGGTTGAGCAGCGAAGGTAATTAGCAGGAGCTTTCCAGGATGGAACCTCTCGGCCAACAGTGCATGAGCTAACGCACCACGTTTCAGAGATATCAGATAGTGTCGATATGACTGGGGGATAAGGTGTGTGTGTGAGTGTGTGTGTGTGTGCGTGCGCGTGCGCTCACACTAAGAAGGTAGAGACGATATTGAAAAAGCAACCACAAACCAAGTCATGTGGTTTCTCAAACACCAAGTCCTCACCAGGGAGGACTCGTGGGAACCATCAAATGGAAGAGATATGAGATTTATCATACAGTTTTAAGCAGAGAAATGAAAGGATTAGGGTTTGTTTTAGAAATATTACTCTGGCTGCTCTGTAAAGGAGGGACTGGACAGGACGAGACTGGATTTGCTATATAAATTTAACGTATTTCTAACATACGTTTGAGCGCACAGTTTTATCTCACTCTGAAATCTTTCCTTCCCTCACACCCCCGCACACAGGACTGATATTCTATGTTAAAACGTAGTCATTCTTCTGTATTTGATTGGTAAATGGCTCCTGCATGAAGATCCCTAAGTGCCTTCCCCTGGAGTCTCTTAGACCACCCCAAGACCCAGCAGCTAATGTGGTAACACCTGTCACAGTAGGGTACCTCCAGCACCAGTATTATAACAGGTATTCATTCTAATTAACTGGCAATTGTCAGTTGAGAAGTATTTTTATGTCACTTCTGTGTCCTCACACACGTAAATGCGCTCAAAAATGCTTCTGTCCCTTTCTCGATTGCCTCCACCTCCATGCACACTTCTGCTTGCCCTGAGTTGACCCCGTCCTCAGGTTAGCCACATTATCGGTGGCAGAGGTGTTAACCTGGCAACAGGAAATAAATGTCCAGAAGAAAACCAGTGGTGGAATAGGGCTGACAGTAGTGTTAGCAGCAATGAGCAGGGCAGAAGTGAACATTTAGGTCGGCACCGCTGGGGAGGGGCCGTAGTAGGCATCAGGACGGAGTCCGAGGGATCCAGACACAGGGCTCCAGGCCCCTAAAGGACTTGGTCTTGGGAACAGAAAATAAAGAAAGGGACCCAGTTGCTGACACTATCGCTTGTATCCTACGAGTAGGACAAAGTGAGTACACGCTGAGGCTCTGGAGTCATACAGATCTGGGTTTGAATCCCACCTCCACCTCTTACTACCTGGGAGACTTAGAGGAAATTACCTGGATTCTCTATGCTTAATTTTCATCTAAAAACGGGGGTAATACTAGGACCTAGCGTGGGAATTCAAGGAAAATAATAAGTGTGGACCTCATAGTACATAGTAAGTACTCAGTCATTATTATTTAGTTCCAAGCGCATGTCAGTGTGGCAAGAATCCATGTTTAAAATTCCCTGTACAATTATAGTGAGGAACATGTAGCCAGATTGGCCACTATTGAAGTATCACACTATTGAGCTTGGAGCTTCTAAAATTCCCTTGAGTAGAGACAAAGCTGATTCAAGCAACTGAAGCAAAGCTGACCTCCCCACCGCCCCACTAGCGATGGCGTGACTTTATCTGGGGCAACAGCTCCAGGCTCACCAATGAACTGTCTGCTTGAGGGGGCCACCAATTGTGTGCTCCATAAATGTAAGCTGGGCTCTATGACATCAAAAGCGAAACACTTGAAAACCATTAGAATGAATGGTCTTTACATAGCCTGGAACACACAATCCAGGAAAGGAAGAAGAAATAAAGATTTCAAGGGGGCCATGCAGAATCAAAATTAGTGTTGAGGTGACCAATAGAAGAATGAGAACTCGAGGAGAAAAAGATATTTTTTAAATGTTCCCCCTTGAAATCAGAGAAGAGGCACAAGCCACATCTCAGAGAATAAAGCTGAACCTTCTAAAGAGGAAGCTACATTCCACATTTCACGTAAAACACGGGGGGATAACATGTATCAGGAAGCAACGAAACTCTTGTTACCACACAAAGAAGATTGGACATAGGGGAGATTTATGTTTGGGTATTTTTGTTTGGGAAACAGAATGGAAATGGGCACACATAGAACCAGTGAGGCTGAGGGGATGTGTTCGCTTCATGGCCATGGAGAAGGTATATTGGAACATCATGCAATGTTTATTAAAGCCTTCCTTATAAAAGACACTAGCAAAAAAAATTATTATTATTATTATTCTCAAGAGAAAATTAAGAGAAAGTTTGGGGAACAAAACTTCAGGGTTTAGATGTATCCCTTCCCAGAGAATACACAATAACTATATTCATTTGCTATTGTAAAAAAAAAAAAATACAATAAGTTGTTACAAATATAGTGCCTCAAAACAACACAAATTTATTGTCTCACAGTTCTGTAGTTAGAAGCCCAATGAGAGGTTCACTGGACTAAGATCAAGGTGTCAACAGGTCTGCATTCTCTTCTGGAGGTTAGAATCTTTTTTTTTTTTGGCTTTTACTAGCTTCCAGAAGCCACCTGCTTTCCTTTGTTCATGGCCTCTTTCCACCTTCAAACCCAGGAACTTTCCATTTCTCTGTGCCTTTCTTGTATCACTACATCTTTCTCTGACCACAGCAGAGGAATGGTCTCTACTTTTAACGTCCCATGTGATCAGACTGTGCACACACAGATAATTCAAGATAATCTCCCCATCTCCAAACGCTTACATAATTTAATCACATCTGTAAGTCTCTTTTGTCAGGTAAGGGAGGCATTTTTTAGTGCCTGCCACTATCATCATCAAGAATGTCAACTTTTAATGCCAAGGATAAATATGCAGGTATCATAGAGAGGGAATGTAACTCATGCTTGGAATGAAGACATGCAAGGGTAAAGCTTATTCCAAAGAAATATGTAATAGAATTAGAAAACCTTTGTCAAGAATATACAGACTTGTATGATGACTTAGAAGGTAGAAACAGTGAAGTATTTTTTAGTCAAGACCAAAGATCTTACAGAAAAAATGTATTGTGAGAGTATATTGTAGACCACACAAGCATTTAGAGAGAGGATAGAGATTTTGTCTAAAACCAACTTGGAAAATCTAAATGCTCTTGTAATCTTTCAAAATGGAGATATTTAGATATCAGTGTATCTACTAAAAGATGAGTTGTTGACTTGTATTGATGAGGATTTCTTCACCCAAAAGAATGGAAAAAGTAGTCGGGAACTACTAGTACCACTTATTGGTAATATGGGGATGACGATGTCACATAAGAGAGCAAATGCTAGTAAAAATCTTTAAGGAGTACTGTGCCAAACCTTAAGACAAATTCAAAACATTCTTGTCACGAGGTGGGCAAGGTAAGACTTAGGCTTTCTTTAAAACACATGCACGCAGACACGCACTGAATTTTTTAAATAAAGGTATACATTTTCCCCAGTAGATTACCTAGAGAAAAGGGGAGGCTTCTAATTTGGCTACACAGGGATTTCAAATGAAGTTTCGATGGACATTTATTTAGCCCCAACTGTGTGCTGGACTCTGTGCTGAAAATTAAAGCGAACGAATCAAAACCGCAAAAATGCAGAATGGTATATATAGGGTTGTGTTAATGGTTATTCAAGTGACGAAGATACAGAGATCTTAGCTTACAGGCAAGCTCGATTCTAGACAGCAGTATGTTATGCGTTGCATAGGCGCTAACACAATTTCTGACTGAACGAAGACCAAAAGAGGTCATAGTCGCCCTGAAACGTGCCCTGCACAGCCCAGAGCACGGGGCTGGTCCTTGGAAACAGCGTTTTAACGCTGCAGACAGTGACGTAGGAGAGTCTCGTCTTCGATGAAGGGTTTTTCATAGAGAGTTGAAGAAGGTTGGTAAATGCATGATTTGATCCATTACAAGAAGTCGATCCGTTTTGGGAAGGCTATCATGTAACAAGTGGGCTTGTTGGCTCAGGAAGATAGAATGGGTCCAGTGGATCAAAGAGAGAGGTAGGTTTCAGCTTAGCATTTTCCGACAATTATTCTCCAACTGGCTGAGAAGGAACAGAAGGGTGCCTGGGGTAATGGTAAATCCCACCCCCACCCTAGATTCTGGAAAAGTTCAAACAGAAGCTGAACGGGCTCCAATGGATGATGCTTTCCAGAGAGTTTCTGCTTAAATAAAAAAATCAAGAGAAAAGACTTGTAGGGTCTCTCTGACTTTCTGGCTCTGACCTTTAGACCAAGTCCATGGGACAAAGAGAAGGCACCGTGAGAGACTCAACTCTATTTGTATTAAGAACCACAGTTTGGCCACTCTGTTATCTTTTAAACTCAAATCTCTCTTTATCAACTTCCCACTCTGGTTTCCAAGAGTCAGACTTCAGACTTACATAACTCTCTTATTTCTAGAGAGTAATTGGTTCCCATCATAGTTTTTCTGCTACTATAATTCAAGAGGCTTTCTTGTCTTTCCTTCCCACCCCCCACCCCCGGTATGAGATTAACTTCTACAGGGCTGACAATTTGTGATCATTAAGATGTTGCTTCCAATTGCTTCTCTGAGATGAAGATTATACCTCCCTGGACAAATACCTTGAGCCTACCTTGCAATTTTCAATTGCCTCTAGCCGCCGTCTCCCGCTTTTTGCTGTCTTATGTGAAAACATCGAGTTCACATTTCACCAGTTGACCTCACATGTTGAATCCACTTAAACAAGGATGTCCGTGATGCTTTAGAACGTTTGCAGTCCGAGACATATAATTTCACTCACTTTTGGCTCTTACATCTCTATTGCTAAAAGCGAATGGCATCACTGGATCCTGGTTTTTAATTTCCTTGCTGGCGACTTGCACACTGGTCTCATTTCCCTTGCCGAGTACCACGTCCGTAACAGTGATGAGAAACAAACACTTGGAAGGGCACTTGATGTTTCACTGTCGTTCAGCTCCTAAGGGTGGGAAGGAAGAGCTCTTTAAACAGGCCCAGCAGGAGCCTCCCAGAGGCAATTTAAAAAGGAAAATATTAGGAAGACAGAAGATAGAAAGTGGTAATTTGTAGGCATTACAAATTTGCCGGGTGGTCCTCCTGGGGGAGGGGAGGCTCATTTTGTCAGCTAGGAGAGCGAACCCCAGGATGAATCCCAGCTGTGAAATTTCTCTTGATTCAGCAGGAAGATGCCACACCATTCAGTCATGCAAAATAGCCATCGCTTTCCAGTTCCAGTTTCTGTTTTCCCTCCATCCTTAATATACCTTTAATTCTGGATTGATAGAAAAAGCCCACCAACCTCTCATACCTCAGGGACCTCCAGCGGCCATGAGCCCAGCATTTGCATTTAGGCCACAGGAAGCATTTTAACTCTTCGCACCACTAATAACTCCATTCGGAGCAACGATACGAAGCAGAGGCCGATGGGGCAGCTTGAAGGGAGTGAGTTGTCCGGAAAGCCCTCCACAGCGGGATCAGATCCCGATTACATTCAAATTCTGAGGCTCTTGACCTGCCGAAGCTCAGCATAGAACGGATATAGAGTGGACACACTAACAGCGAGTCCAGGCTCCCCTGACATTCTGAGATTTGCCTACTGCTCAGCTGTTGGTGCTCAGCTCTGACCTGCGTGGCACCTGTCCACTTTTTTGGGGGGTGGGGGTGGGGGGGGGCAAGGCAACCTCGTCATCTTACAATCCCTTATTTTTTATTTCCTACAGCACCTGGTTTTCCTAGGTGGTCTCCCATCCAAGTACTAACCAGGCCCAACCTTGCTTAGCCTTCGAGATCAGACAGGATCGGGCTTGTTCAGGGTGGCATGGCCATAGACACCTCTCCATATTTACTTGGCATTCCGTGCTAATTTTCCCCTTAATTTGAAGGGAATTTTGAGAACGACAAATATGTCCAAACTCTACCATTTCATATTGTAGAATCATCCAAGTTTAACAGGGAAAGGTGTGTGAAATGCCAAAACGCATGGAGAAACACAGGCACAATTTTATCTCCTAGTATCCCAGAATTGAAGCAGCAGCATGGAGCCATCTGAGAGTGAGATGATCAGGAAGCCAAGTCGAAATACGATGTATGAAGTTTTTTCCTTACTTTAGACAATGCCTCAATTGAATGTCACCTTCATTCTTTACCCACTAGTGAATATTGTGTGTGTGACTGTGTGTGTGTGTGTGTGTGTGTGTGAGTATGTGTGTATGAAAGAGAAAGAAAGAGAATCTCAAGATCTTCTAAAGCTACATGTATAAGGTCTAAGTGTGGAAATCAGCCTAATTGGAAAAGGACCACCCCCACTTGAAACTTATAGGAGACACATTTTCATTGAAGTGAAGGGTCAGTCCTCAGCCACCATCGCAACAAAATTCTGGGATAGAAAAGCCACAGATAAACCAGAGTGGGAGGGTTCCTGATAACTAAATTCTAGGTGTCAACCCAGTGAAGCCAGGGGTCTTGATTCTGCATGTGACTGCTACCGCCTTTCCAAGGAATGTTGACTTACCCGCCGTGGTTGGCCTTCTCTGTGCATATCCACCTGTAAAATGCTAGGCAGGGCTTGGAGGTTCTAAGGCTCCTTCTTGGTCTGAAATCTTGTGATTTTGAAATCTCACTAATGGTCTGACCTATTTGCATATAGGCAAATTTCTGAGAAATAATATTTTAAAACAAAATAGTTATTATTTATTGTACACTTTCTATGTATCAGGAACATAAACGCATTATCTCATTCTGCAAGAGAGGTGAGATTATTTTCCTCATTTTATAGATGGCTAAACTAAGATTTAAACTGGGTAATTCCCCCAATTCAAACACCAGATAAGTGGCAAACCCATTACAAGCGAATATTTATTGGTACTTGAGTTTGCTGTGGCATTTTGTAGGATTTTGTCATTTTTGCTTTACAGATAGAGACAGAGGCTTTTGTGATTTATTCCAGGGGTCGGCAAACTTTTTCTATAAAGGAACAGATAGCAATTATCTTAGGCTTCATGGGCCACAGAGTCTCTGTCACAACTATTCAACTCAGCTGTTGTAGCTTGAAATCAGCTGTAGGTAACACATAAATGAATGAGTGTGTCTGTGTTCCAATATGATTTTATTTATGGACACTGGAATTTGAATTTTATTTAACTTTCACATGCCACAAAATATTATTCTTCTTTTGATTTTATTTCAATCACTAAAAAATGTAAAAAGCAGTTCTTAGTTCATAGGCCATCGTCTACAGGAGGAGGGCTGGATTTGGCCTACAGATCCTATTTCAAAGTCATGCAACAGTTAGAAATGAAGAAACAGAGGACCTGTTCAATAAAGTGAAAAGAATACGAAGCAGGAGGCAGAAGAGAACATTTAAAAAAAAAAACAAAAACCATACATTTCATCGAAGCGTGGCCTCGATCTTGTCATGAGTATCACGGGGAGCAGACCTAACTTATGTGGATCTAACTGATATTTATCAGTCTTCAATTGCCATGAAGAAAAATCTTAGGATTTCCAGAAACATGAAGACTTTGACCATATAATTTCCAAGACAAGATCACAGACATAGTCAGTGCCAACTGTTTAAAGGCTTATGAGCCAGCCAAGTCAATTTAGCATCAATTTCGTACAATCAGCGACTAATGAAAGAGAAGTCAGGGTGTCCATAATGCAATCAGGATTGCTCATGTTGGTGTGAGAAGTCATTCTGTTGCATTCTGCAGGAACAACCTGTCACCTCGAATATCAGCAAAGAGCTCTATGAAGAGAGAATTACAGTAATAATATCAGGCTACCACACCAAGGGCACAGGAAAAAAATACATACAGATCCTATTGAGAATTCATTTTTTTATCATCACCTTTGATATAAGAGGTAATTATTCTGAATAAAGTACATGCCCATGCTTTGATCCCCTGCCTTTTCTGTCCAGTGCTCTTCTGAATGTGACTGAATCTATTGAACCCTGGGTATTCTGGATCATCTGGCTCTGCCTACAGGAATAGGAGAATGTCATGACCCAACTCTTTTCTGCTTTTCATCCCATCTTTGTCAAGTTCTCTGTTTTTAAAAATTATAATCAACCTTCAGTTATCCATTGCTGCAAGATGGGGAGAAGAGGCCTGCATAAATACACGTCATTGATTATCTTGATATAAATTCCAAGAAAGTTGAATTTCATCTAAAACAGGCATATACACACAGAAATTAAGAACCACACACAATTCATCTGCTCCGCGTCTAACCTCAATCCCCAACTCATCACTGTAATTAGCAGTCTAGATCATCCAGACAGTGCTGATTATTTTTAAACCAAAATAATTGCTAAGATGAATTTTTAACAATATTCCCTCCAATAACCTGCAAAAATGTTGGATTAATATTATGTATTGTAGTTATTTATTCTAAGCTATAACTCTTGGGGGAAATGAGCATATGTCTCAGAGACAAAACACTACAAAATAATGAAATATTGATGTAATTATTTTTAAAAATCACATTTAGACCTCTTTTTAATGAGTATTATTGACCCTATGGACTTAGTCTTATGTTAATCTGTATTCTTTATCATTAAAATCAATAATATGGACAACTGCATTGTTCACATGAATTTTAAGTGCAAAAAGATAAAGTCTGGGAGTTTACAGGAGGGCTTGATATCGGGATAATTTGGCAATATCTTGGTGATGTAATGTCAGAAGTGACAGTCACAGCATTTTCAGCCATTTTTCAGACCCAGTATTTATAAGTGCCCACTTGGAGATACTAAGGTTTTTCCTGAAATATTGCACCCCTGTTCTTTAGAATTAAAATAAAAATTAAAGTTTTTGATTTTGCACCAACGGTGCTAAAATAAATATAGACTCGATGTGTAAATTCTATCTGATTATACCAGGCCTTGAAATTTCTGAAGTCATGAAGACTGTCCAGAGTCTTGGGGTGGAGGAGTTCGTTCTTCACCTATTGATAAGCCCATCTAACAAAACATGATAAAATCAGTCGTGTTCAATGTGCTCCTTCGTATACAGCATATAAGATCAGATCATATCATAATCTATAGGAAGACTATGCCTTTCATTTCATCTTTGGTTACTAAATTTAATTTATTCAAGGTGATAAAAGAGCTTCTTATCAGAGTCTTGCTAAGTCTTTGAATTCTCTCTGGCAAACTGGGTTGGCTCTAGGATAGCCCAATTCACTCACTTGTTCACACAATCATTATTCACTCATTTACTCATTCATTATTCACCCTGTCATTCACTTAATAAATATTAAAGTCCTGCTATGTGCCAGATATTGGGATAAATTTTAACACCAAAAGACATTAAATGTGATCCCTGCCCTTTAAGGTTGACAGTTCAAGAGGGGTCTCAAATCTGAAAGTGCCTCACTGTTGCCGGAATCTAGAAGACCAACTTCTAGTTCCACTTTTCCAGCTCGCTTTTCTGATCATAGGTCCCTCTGCTTTGTCCTATAACTTTAGAATCGTAGATCCGAGTCGGAGTAATAGAGATATTATAGTTTAGCACTCATTGTAATTCATAGAATTGCTCTCCTCATTGCAATTAATAATGATGACAGTGCCTACCATTTATTAAGTGCTTGCCATGTGCCAGGAACTGTGCCAAGCCATTTACACTGCCTCGTTGATTCTGCATAAATCCTATTAGCAGTTATCCCCACTTTACAGATAAAGGAACTGAGGCTAAGCGAGGCTAAGTAACCTACACATCATCATCTAGATCCCTGCAACTTAAAATTGTGATCCTTCAAGCAGCAGCACCAACATCACTTGGGAATTTGTTAGAAATGCAGAATCTCGGGCCCCACCCCAGACTTACTGATCTGCATTTGAACAAGACTCCAGGTGATTCGCATGCACGTTAAAGTTTGAGAATCAAAGGATGAAATAATAAGTGTGGACTTATCCTAGGACGGGCTGACTCAAAACCCAAGTCTTTTGTTTCTTTTTATCACTTAGTGTTCATAGAATAATGATGACTGGGAAACCAAGGGCATACATTTGCCTCGTAAAAATGTATAAAAGGTGCAAGAACTCATATAGTTTCACACGTCGTCAGTTTTTACCAGCACGTATTCTACAAATCCAAATCATATTAAAAATAAGGAGAATCATAAAAACTTAAACAAGTAGCCTATTTGTTTTCTTTCATCCACATAATTTAAAAGTGGTTAATATTTGATACGTTAATAATAAATATTTTAATATAGTATATTGCATTTGGTTATGAATATATCAAAAGGAAATACAAAGTGAGTTCCAAAAGATAAACTTTTATTGGGCACATGAAATAGAACATAAAATTTGATGGCAATTACTATTTAATCTATTCATGTTTGGAAACGTATTGAATGAGAAACTCATAACTCAGTTAATTGTTATGAATTATTAATTGCTCATTTGAAAAGCGATGAGCAGAACTGCTCTTGTTGAAAAACTTACTCAATGGCTTTAACCTTTGTGTCATTGGTTTTACGAGGACAAAGGGGAAAGAATGACAGCAGGATTCTGACCATCCAAAACTAGAAAGTGACAAGACTGTGAACACGTCAGTGACTATATAAAAGTTAATTGAGATTGAAAATGAAAAATAGTTATTAACGGCTCCATTCCAGCATCCTTAAGTGTGATTCTTTGGGGGGCGGGCCCAGGCATATGTATTTTATAAAACTCCCTAAGCAATATGCTTACAATATGCAGCCGAGATTGCGAACTACATTTTCAGTACTTGGACATCATCAGAGAGGTTTAATCCAACCATGAATTTGACTCAGGATATTCTGAACCCAAAGTGAGATGCAAGCAGGGCCCCAGGCTTCCACTTCTAGTTAGAGATTGAGGTAAGAGAGCACCCGACTAATGCCAGGAGCGTTTTGGACCATGGGCAGCTTTATAAAGAGGTATTCTCTAGACGGCAAATGATTTCTGATCCAAACAGGCTAAGATCAAGAATACATCTGGATTTTAAAATACCTGATGTCAAGAGCCCCTTCTTTCTCAAAAATCAGTGTAATAGGTTTCTTCTGTTGGATGAAAAAACCAACCTTTCAAAAAAGTTGGAGGTTTTTTTTTTATTAGCTTAATCCAGGGATTTATTGTGTAGTGTCAGCAGCGTAACTGCTTTATAATTGATTTTTCTTAAGAGAACTGAAAACTTAAGCCACCTTAATTTCCTTTATCTTGACACACATGATTAGCATTACTCTGAAATATATTTTACCAGGTTCCCAATTACCAACCTTTTTAAATCCACTTCCTCTTTGCATACTTGTCTTGATAAAATATTTCTAAGAGAAAGAGAAGGCAAGTGTGTAAAGATAAAACATGGCTGCTTTACTCCTGTGGATTGCTTTATCTTCTTCAAAAAAATTATGTTTATAGTCAGGTACATTTTTAAAAATAAATGGGATTATTAAAATACATTAACACCTGTTAATTTTTTAAATCTTGGGATAAACAAGAACATTGTGGGCATTGACAGAAATTTAAAGATAATGAAACAAAATGTAATATTGCAACCCAGGCTAATTTGCTTCAATCCTTATAGACTCAATCAAATATTTCTTGTGCAACGATTACAGTCCTGTGCTGTTAATTACCCCTACTTAGCCCTAATTGGCTCATGTAAAACGAAAACAAGAATTGGACCCAACTCATCTAATCTATGAGAATTAAATACTATAGTGCTGTTTAACACACTTTCATTCACACAGTAGGAGTGCACAGTGAGATAATAAAACTATAAGTAATGACTCCTGCCCCCAAAATTTCATTGGAAATGATGCAGATGATATCAACGAATTTAAGAAAGCAGTCACAACACATGACTCGATAGAATGAAAGTGATGATAGTCACGGCTTTCTCAAAAAAGAGAAAGCTAAGAAATGAATGCGAATTGACACTTTTCACGGTTATTTCGAGTTGTAATTATGACCTGTAAATGCAAATTTGTTAAGATTTTTGTCTCTAAAATCAGTGCCTTTTAGTTTCACAGCTCTCAAGTAAGAAAATAAAGCCCTTAAGGTTCACTTTTATCCATTAAATTTACCCTAACCTTAGCAGCACTTCTTCAATTTTAGGATCTCCCTAAATCTTGGAAATTACCCTGTAATGCTAAAATGCCTGCTAGCCGGGTCATGTCTTATGGTGACCCCGTAACAAACCACAAGCTAGACTGGGTTCTGCGCTTGGACATAAATTGATTTCTCAGTAGTGGTGATTGGACAGTTACAATCCATTGAGCCACAATCAGACCTATTGGATACTTGACTATTTTTAACTTGGTGACTATTGACACCCTTGGGGATTTGTATGTTAGAAATGCATTCAGCTTCCTCATTTTTATGTTATTTTTTAGAACCCTCAGGAGACCCAACTGGGTTATTTGGCTATTCTTAGCAAGTTCATGCTATGTGCTGTCTTTCAGCAAAGTTAAGATTTCTTTTCTTCTACCAAAAAGATACTCAAATTAAGACTCTTACTTTGAAGGGAATAAGGTTGTTTATTCCTACAGAAGATTAGAAAAAGATAATATGGGTAATAATTTAACCACATGTCATACTGCCCTTGAAGAAGTAAGGCTGAATTGTATAATGAACCAAAAGGCATTGAAGAACAGAGGCTAAGTCAAAACTTCTGCACACAATATCACCACAAAATGTGAAAATGAGAAGGAATCATAACTCCAAAAGGTAAGGAGAGTGTGAGGGAAGCGTGTGTCACTAGCAGCAGGCTTGCAAGGCTCATTGTCAGGGTCAGCCAACCTTGGCTTAGTCCATGTATTTGAAGTGTGCTATCTCTCTACGCACTGTATTGGCATGTTATTTTGTGTGGTCCAAGACTGGAGCACTCCTGTTACACTCCTGGCTCTAAAGGAGGATTGAACTTAAAGTGGGTCTTTTTAGGACCCATCACAATGAGTTTGTGTGGCATCTGGGGCAGAGAGCCAGATCAGTAGCTTGATTTTATAACAGCTCTACCGCCTACGAATTTGCTTTGAAAAAATCAACCTCTCTGAGGTCCGGGTTCCTCATCCATAGAACGGGCAAGGTAACACACAGACTGAAACACAAGTTTCCCATACCAAACTCTCCTGATGGCTCTGATTGTAGAAGGAAACCGGAAACTATTCTAGGTCTACTCTGAGTAACTGTCTCTTATAGAGTGATTGTCATCCTAGCTTTGCCTCTGACGTTGAGTCCCATTGAGCAAATTATATAACCTGTCTATCCTAAGATTTTACTTCTCTAAAATAGAGATGATCCCATCTGACAGAGTTGTTAGGGAATTAGATGAAAAGCTCATAAAACACTCAGCACTGGTCTTGGGGCACAGGAAGCTCTCTAAATAATCACCGTGATTAGTATCTCTCTGCTATAAGCAAACTCAGTAGGTAACAGAGAACCTTGATGAAGAGCTCGGGAAGATCTGCAACTGTCAATGAGTCATTAAACCTGCAAATGGAGAGCCCATTCATAAATGTTGGTTTTTAAGCAATATTTGACAAGACGGTTAATTATATGTGCCCAGAAACCATCAGGGGAAGGTGGAAAGCCTTTGGTGGCGGACAAAGAGCTTAATATGGATGCCCTAAGGTTCTGAAATTTGATGGGAGATGAAAGTCCTTCCTGTACTCAGAAAGCACCTGACACCGCAGGTCTGCTCCCTTGGTCCTAGGGAGGTGACTAAGATCTAGAGAGTGCCTGAATCCCCAGCCTTGCTCAGGATTCTTGAATACTTTCCTTTAGTTCTCTGAGTGAGAGGATAGAGCTTCCATTCCATGACACAATTTTAGCGTCACAAGACAATGGTCAGCATTAGCCATTCGTATAGTAAAGCGTTCTCTTGCATTCAATTACAAATTAAAATTTTATTGTTTTGTGAAACAGCAGAATCAACTCCAAGTTTGTCAATACATTTGAAGGTAAAAGTAGTCTTTTATTCCTCTTTAACCAAGAAAGCAACACACTACCTGTTCCTAGCTCCAAATTTAATGTTAATATAGAAAGAATGTTTCTTGAGAGCATGGATTTCTGACTAAAACTGCATCCATTAAAATGACAGTCAGAAAGGATACTGCAAACACATTTCTTTTCAAGAGAAGACAGGAGTTTGCTGGGAATCTTTTCTTTCCCTCAGCAGGCACCTAGTTTCCAGCTACAAGAGAATACTCCGTGAAAAAGGCATTTAAAAACACAGCTAGCGATCGTGAATAAACGCCCCCCAGGTGGTCTCTTCAGTCCTGCATAGGTCCAATTCTTTTCTTCCAATGTACTTACATTTTTCCTGCTGACTGTGCCTTCCTTTTGAAACTGCTACAACTTTAATCAAGAGGAAAGACGAATGAATACCCTATAGGGAAATATGCTGGAGCCTTACAAATAAAGACCCTTATTATCAACACTTCATAAATTAAACCGCATTCAAAAATATTTTGATAATAAACATGCCATGTGCCATAAGCATGCTTGGACATTTCGCACATATTATTTCATTCTTTCCAATAACCTTTCAAGGAAATGCTACTGTACCCATTTTATAGATGAGGAACCCGGGGCTCAGAGAGTTTAATTTTTTTCAAAGCGAACTCGTACGTGATTAAGCTGTTATAAAACCAAGATACAGATCTGGCTCTGTGTCTCATATGCCGAACAAAGATACAGATCTGGCTCTGTGTCTCATATGCCAAAAAAGACCCACTTTGAGCTCAGTCCTCCGCTAGAGCCAGGAGCGAAGCAGGAGCTTGCCGTGTTCTGGCCTTGGACCGCAGCCCAGATACAGGATCGGTTTGCCTTCAGAGACAGAAACAAGCTTTGGTACTCGTTCACAGGTGCATTCATGACCGTGAACACCACCGCACAACAGAGAAAGAGCCTTCTGGATAAAAATAAGCGTCCGCTGACAGAGGTTACCAACTCTCTTTCGCTATCACTTTATCGTCTGACAACAGGAGCAAATGTTTCTTCACTGCCCTCCATGAGCAGGGAATTTATTTCTCAGAATCAACAACTGGTTCAGCCATGCTCACTTGGAACAAGCAAGTTACACTCCCGGCTTCCCAATTTTCAAGGTCAGTGCTTCTGGTGCCTGCGGAGGAGAGGCCCTGCTTAAAACACAAACGCCGCTGAGACACAGCAGCTCGCGCAGGCCTCTGATGTTAACGGAAAGAACGGACTGTCAGTCTAAGGATGCGGATCATGCAGTTCAAGCCAAAATTCCTGTGCCTTTCGCCCAAAAATACCACCCAAACTGGTCATGGAAAAAAAAAATTTCTGGCCAATTCCTCAACCAGTCAAAAATTCAAATAAATAGACATCCAACTGTAGCAGACCCCATGTCACTTCACGAGTTCATACCCCAAAAAAGGAAATGGCCCCATAAACAGCTGTCAGATACGTAGTCATTGGATCATATATGACAAAAGAGATCATCTCATTCCAACATCATCTGCACGGCAAACGCTTTGCATTGCCTTATTGAATCTTCACAACAAAACATCCCTACAAGAGAAGAAAGACATCACTTTCTACATTTTACAGGTGAGGAAACTAAGACGTAGAGAGGTGAGATCAATTGCCTAAGGTCATGACGTTAGAAAAGAAGGAGGCTCAAACTCAGCTCTGCCTCTTCCTCTCCAGCCCACACCAACATATGTATACATCCCTCGTTCAGGTGCCGTATACAGAGCAACTTGGTGGTAAGGGAGAAGGAGGCTCACTGGGGAAGACTGCTGAACGTCAGACACTCGCATGATGATTTTTAGAAGCAATAAAAAGTTGTTTTTCACAGTGTCGTCCATTAGCCTCGTGTAATGCTCCTCAGGATGAAACGAAACAGAATGTTGGATCCTGGAAGACGAAGGTTCCCGTCTTCTCTACAGCAGCAGGCATGTTCTTTGCCACCTGTTTCAGTGCTTGTGAAAAGTAATCAGTGCCTATTCCCTGTGAGGGCCCGATATTCTCAGACGGGCCGGACGACTATGATGTGACTATCCTGTGCAGCTCTGAAGGTGCTGCTGTTGCCACTCCTGTGACGTGAGGTGGCGGCACTGGAGAGCATGGCAAGAACAAGAAGTGGACAAGTGTTTACTGTAGTAGCAGCTTTCGTGATGTCACCTCAGTACTACATGGTCAGGCTCCCTCTGTTGCCCTGGAGACAAAGAATGGCAAGAGTTCTCTCCATCATCAAGTCATTAGCTCCGGCGGCAGACACACTGGCTCAGCCATCGCCCTGTATCTATCATCCCTTTGGAAAGGTGTGTGAGGAGAAATGGAGAGTGGCTGCAAAAGCTGTAAACAGGCTCTTTGAGAACATGGATAGGTGTCACGAGATCATCCCCGATGA
>NW_011888787.1:9864956-9903951 GCF_000151845.1 Pteropus vampyrus | reverse complement strand
GTGGCTGCGTGTCCATGTGAGCACTCACCCAGTGTGGTGACACTGAATGTGTTATGCTCAGTTAACAGAGAATTTAGGAATATTGCTTCATATCGTGCTTAATTACGATATACGTGTGCCTCCCAGGTATTCACGTAATGTTCTAAGAAGCAGATACATATTTTGTGAGAATTATCTAATATTTTTTATTACTTTTTTTGCAACAGGAAAATTGCAACATTCTTTTATAAATATTAGTTTGAATCATACGTAAACTGCCAGAATAAATTATGTATATCTGTAGACTTATGAGTTTGTAGTACGAGGATGTATTCTCCTCCTGAAGTATTACAAAATTATGACTCTACACTTTGCCATAATGTCTAAGAATCAGAACATTAATTTCTTGGCTTTTTGTGTTATGAGAAATATAAGCAACTTTTTCTGAAGTCTTTTTTTTTTTTTCATTTATATATCCCAGACTCTCTAGTTAGAGATATTAGAAAATGAATCTACCCTCAGAATGGTCTCTTTTTAACTGTAACGTTCGAGGAAATGGCTCAGTTTCCCATTAAAAGTTGATCTCATTGGCTCTAATAGCCCAAGTGCAGATATATTCAATTCTGACATGTTCCGATTTGAAAGGCTGAGAGTGTTATTCACCATATAGCTAATGTCAAATATTAAAAAACACAATACAATAAAAAAGCTAGTTCAAAATCTCCCAACTTTCCATCTATTAGTCAGATTAATGGAGATGACACATTAATTCCACTGTCACACCTCTCCCCTGGCAATCTTCTAAAATTAGGAACCGCCAATCCAGGAGGAGCAAAAGAACGCTATCATTTTAAATTTAACTTCGGCCCATTCTGAAGCCAATTAGAGGCGATGAAAGGAGATCTCTAGCCATTATGTTCAGCCCAGCGGTCTTTAAGTTCAAAAGGTAAAAAGCAGTTTTTACCATAAATAAACCAAGAGACAAAATTATTTTCAATGTAGGTAATTATATTGGCTATTACTAAGGTCGCTGCCTTTATTGATCATCTGGCTTTAAACCAAAAAATAGATATCATTTGCGACACAGACAGAAATGAGCAATGTGTCCACAGCTTCCTTTTTAAAGACCTGCAGATTCACATATTAACAGTCTTCATGAAAAAGTTACTAAAAAAAATAAATAATAGCCTTTTTGAAGCTGAATAACTCAAAGGAAAAAATTCCAAAAACATGTAATCTTTTATCATTACCATTCCTGTAGTTACTAATTTCCATATGAGGGGTCTTTGCAAAACATTTTTGCATGCAAAAAAATAAAAACTGGTGGGCCTAATTTATCATTCCAATTTCTATAGTTTTCCTATATATGGAATCCTGTTTACTGAATATAAACTTCAAGCTAGACATGTTATTCCTTAGTAAGGAATATAATTTAAGTTTTACTTAATTTTGTTCTACTTCCTACAATCAAAACAGTTTAGGAAATTGGACGGATTGCCGTTAAAGTCACTTTCAATGCATATGGTTTATTTTATTTACTTTTATCAATCTCCTTTACCTTTGAAAACTGTCGTTATTGGATTGGTTCACACTATCTGTTATTACCTGAAGTGAATCAAGGAGGAAAAAAAAAAAAAAGAGCAGTTCATTGCTTTTCCTCTTTGACAACTTTGCAAAAACTTATAAACATATAGTTCAAGAGGAGAGAGAGAGAAATTGCGTTGATTGGATTCGAGTCTTGTGTTTTGTTTTCATAACAGAGAGGCCACTAGCTTCAGGCTGTGCTATTCATGCAGCCTCCAAATAGAATACATACTTTCTGAAGTTTCCTTTCTCTGCATTCATCGCTCTCAGAGAGGCTTTGAAAATACCCTTGCCAATAGACAGAGATGTCAGCATAAAAAAAAAAAAAAATGGAAAGAAAAGGGAGGGTGAGAGCAAGGAAGGAGTAAGAAATAAGAAGTTACCAAGAGGGAAAAAAAAAAAACCTGTATTTTCAATTCGAGGTTATTTCTATTCAGTCAAGTCTTTCAAAATTATTCACAGTCAAGAGTAATGATTCCTTACAGGTGAGGGTTGGGCCTTCCCATTCCCACCAGTCTCTCCTGACAAAATCCATTACGCAGGGATGCTAGCAGGAAGCCAGCAGGGGAGAGTTCGTTAAAACACCTTTGGAATGGAGCGTATTTAACCTAGAACCTGGCAGGAAGGAGCTGCTCCAATCTGCGGTTTAGAATGTTGAAGAAAAGGGTTCAGATCAGCATTTTTTTAGACATAGCCAACTGGATACTCCCAGAGCAAATTTGTTGCTTTTGGGTTTACCAGTGGGAGATTTTAAATCACAAATCAGTATGCCCCTCCCCGGCTAGTCAGATGTACTCGGAGGGCTTGCAAACGGGTTGACAAGTTGAAGCGCAATCGTGGCTCCTGATTTCATTCTTTGCTCTTTTCCGTTTCTTTCAAACATTGAGAGTAGAAAACAATTTGCTTTGCCAGGAGAGAAAAATCTCAAAACACAATTCCCAGCACGCTGAGACCCGGCTCAGAGTCACAGATGGCTAGTCCCGGTTCTCCTCATGCCACTCATCTCATGCCCTGCGCTGCCATGCCACAAAGGCTGGTCCCTGCACGGTGACACCCTGACGCTCACCGTGAGCACACCCTCTGGTCTTTAGGAACCCCTTTTACTGTGACATCGCTCCCCGCTCTTTCACTCAGGAAGAGGTGAGCCGACAGTATTTTATCGGGCACAGCAGATTTTACAATGTGGAATAACTTTGGCAATGAAATCTCACAAAGAAATCCAATAGTTCCTATTTGGGATTTGAAATTATTTCCTCTATGACCTATAGTTTAATATTGACTTTTTAACCGATATTTATATTCTTAGCATCTTAATTGCACTGCCGGGGAAAAAGACAGTTCTGTTGAAATAATAGCTCTAATTATTTGATAGGTACTTTTTTATTTTTTATTTTTTTTTTATTTTTTGACAGCAGTACATTCTTCAGCTTTCACTTTTATACCAAACTAGAAAACAGGAGGTAGCCAAGCTGTGGAAACCAATGCTGGAAACTGTCCATCCATCATGAGGAACGATCTTTTCTCTGAGGGGGATTTGCTGCTGGATTGCCAAGTGCATAATATTCCCCTGGAGCAAGGCTGCCGAAAGCATGGCTGCCGTCACACATCCCCCATGCTATTTATCTCTGGAGGGTCTGGCAGCCCAGTGCACTGGGGTGCTAATTGTGTTCTACAGTTATCTTCGCATCTTAAAGCCCAGAAAGTCAGAAGAATTTATCTACTCCTGGGATAGAAAGGTAATTAAAATCTACCCCAGCCAGGAGAGCTTCCACAAAATCCTTTATGAAGGATGCTGGGTGCAACAAGCCTGAGAAGCCTTCCGTGTATTCAAGAAACGTGTTGAGCATGAATTCTGAGCCAGGTGCTATTCTGAGTACTGAGAATATGATACTAAGAAGGCACAGCAGTCCCTGCTCTCAGGAGCTCACACGCCGGTGGGAGGCGGATGGGAAAGAAGTAAAGGAATAAACAGTCGACAGACACCACTTTGGACTGGTAGACAGCCAAGGTCCTTCTGAGAAGGTAGCACTTCGCCCGAGACCCGAATGTCAAGGAAGAGCCCACTGCGGAAAGTTCTGAAGGAAGAGTATTCCAAACAGAGGAAACAGCTCTTGTGAAAACTGAAAGGCAGGAAGGAGCTTGGCCGGTTCAGGAAATGGAAAGAAGCGAGTGTGGCTGGAGCGTGGTGAGCGAGAGGGAAGTGGTCGGGGGTGAGGTAGGAGAGGGAGATAAATGGACATCAGATCACTGGTCCCTGAAGGCCAGGACAAGAGGTGTGGATTTTATTCTAAGTGCAGGGGATGTTAACCAAGGAATGGCATGATGTATGTGTGTGTCTGGGGGTGTGGGGTGGGGGTTGGGGGTAAAATTTAAAAGTAATGATTCTGGCTTCTGTGTGGATCCTAAAGAAGGCAGTGGGATGAGGTCAATATTGAACTAACAAGTCCAGGTAAGGGCGTTAGCGGCTTGGACTAGGTTAGGTGCAAAACAGGTCATGAAAATGGATAGATTCAGGACCTGTCGTAGTCTGTGTCTGCCTTCGCTGAGAAACTCGGTATTAAATCTGAATTTTGAGGTGGTCTGCAACAGAGATGTGCTTTTCCGCTTTTCTCTTGCCCTCACCGCACGGATGCCTGGTAATTGTCTAGTACTGGATTCTGTTTATAGAGAAGAAAACGGGAGATGAAGGGAAAGGAGTAGCAGTCACAGCATTCCGGCATGAGGTCCTAGCGCATGACAATCGGACAGAATAACGAAGTGATTCAGCCCACAGGACTGGGTGGGGTCCCAGCTCTGCCACCCACAACCTGTGTGACAGTAGGCAAGTTAGTGATCGTCCCTGAGTCCAGCTTTCTTTATCTATAAAACTGTTGGGATGAGCTTACCTACTTTATAAGATTATTAAAAGGATTAAATAAATCGATGCAGGAAAAGCACTTAGAAAAATGCCTGGCACCAACTAGGTCATCAATAAATAAATGTTAGCTTTTGTTATTATAATTCTGGTTTGACTGAATCCCCTCCCTCCAAAAAGTGATACATATAACAACGTGACACAAAAATTTCTTTTTAGTTACCAAACAAGTAGAGGGACAATGTAGAGAATTATTATGATTTATCTATTTTAAGAAGGGTAAGTAAGGAGGAAAGGAAAGAACATTCGAGAATGTTACTTGCCAGATGTTTCCTAGACAATCATCTCTCATGGAGACCTCTCTATCATCAAGATAGTTGCCATTTATTGGTAAGCTCTTTATATGCAGTGTCTATTTTCAAAAGTATCCTAGCAGGAAAATATGTGCCTGTTTCACAGATGTAGAAGCTGAGGTCCAGGGAGGTTACTTCCCCTGTCAGAGTCCTACAACTATTAAGTTGAGAAAGCAGGATTTCACCCAGCTCTGTATGACTTCACAATCTTGGCTGTTTCTCTTAAAGAGTAGGTAAGAGATCAAGTGTACCATGCTACTTCCAGATGTCTCTTAGATCCATCATCGAACAAACCAGAAAATTAGGTTTCTCTCTTCCTTTTCCTCCATGCCAGTTCAGGTCTTCATTTGTCCCTTGACTGGTTTCTCCAGCCAAGAATGTTCTGCACTAGACTGCTCGCCCAGTTAGCATGTATCGGTAATGCATTTTGATGTCATCGAGCAAGAACCCATCATCAACATGAATTCATTATGTGCTTCTTAGGAAATAAACTAACAAAGTTTGGAAATCACTGAAAACCCTTCACTTTTTCCTGTGATCATTCAATCTTTTCTCATTATTCTCACATTAGTGCTCTTGGCAATATAGTTAAGAATCTATTGATACTAGAATTATAAAATAAATCTACGTCATGTAGTTTATAACTTGGTCAGACAAATTCATTTATCTTGAAATGTTGGCCTGATTCTTCTTTCCTGACTGAATTTTTGCCATAAACTTTCATCATATTGGTCATGTAATACCAGAAAAAAATAATATATGATTTCATTTTTATTTTTTACACTTGCTCTCAGAAAATAAGATTGACGAATTTAAAGTAGCAAATGAATAATCCATAATAGTAATTAAAACATTTTTAAGTATTTAAGCATTCAATCGAAAGACATCAGAAAATTGTCAAGAACTAAAATGTACTTGTGTTTTGCAAGATTTTTTTTAAAGTTCCCTATCTCGTTTATACAAGGACCCTGATTACGCCCTTAAAAGTCACCTCCATGTTTTCACTAAATTATAGTCCTTATTCATTTTTCACATCATTAGTAACCCCAAAAATTGCCAAATGCCCACAATACGGTAAAAATGCAATGTATTCATTTTAGATACATTTTTATTTTGATGGATTTGGGAGATTTGGGGTTATTTGAAATTATAGACTTTCTTCCTAGACTATAAAAAAAAAAAAATGTCTAACCATTATTTTGGAACCGTGAGAACAATTAGAAGGCTTCAATATTCAAATTTGAAGTAACGGTCTTACCTTCCACTTAACATCTTTTGAATGATGTGTTTCTTCCCCTCTACTTAACATAAGCAAAGTCATCATTTTTACACATTCAGTGAACCTTTCCTTTCTTTGCAATCTGTGAATAAACTGCACTGCTTTGTCTTGTAAAACCCAGGCCAGCCACAGGCTAGCCTTTAAACTAATGCATTTAAACAATGTAGGTAGATTTGACAAGCAGAAAGATTTATAACCGGCAACATCATTAGCACAAAGGAATTGCCTGATTGAACAGGTCCGAGACCTGCCTGAAACAGATCCTAATGGGCTGGAGTGATATTCAAAAGATTTGACGAGTTGGAGGCACCCCGTATAAAAAGCAAGCACCACACTGAAATGAGTGACTTAGACACAGATGAAAGGTTTAATGCAGCTGTGACAGATAGCAGGCACTCAGGGAAAGAAGGGTAGATGGAAGCAAAGAAATTTAGTTTTAGATTAAACAAGAGGCCTACGTGGAACGATTGATTGGTACAAAACAATTAGAACCCTGGAAGATAAAACCAGATAAAACGACCCATGTGGGATCACACAGCATACCAAGCAGCACATCTAGTGACAAGAAATGTGTTTGTTCGAGGTAGGGTCTTAGCTTTGTTTGGCCTTAGGACAAGTCTGAATGGGAATTTGGGGGGTACAATAGCCTGTTCACTCTCCTGTACTTTTTTATGAGAAGTACATGAGATTCATTCATCCTTCTGATCCTTGGAGTGAAATAGCCTAGATAGAAGCTAAATCCAAGACAAGTTTTAGTTGAAGACTTGAAAATGTTCAACTTTAAATGTCATTCATATCCCCAAACAAACAGAGCTGGAACCTCTCCCCCGCCACACGCCCACCCCCCACCCCCAGGAAGGCAGACAATGCATTTCTGGGTTTAGGTGGATATTTCTCTCCCAGTCAACTCAAACCCCCATGTCCACTCCTCCCAGGTCCTCTTTGCCACCTCTCTTCCTACTGCTCTCCTTCTCGCCTCAACAAAAGAAACGAACATACAAAAATATTAAAAACGACTACGTTAAGGGAATTTCTGAATTCTTGGAATTCTTAATGAAACTCCGATTAGCTTCGATTATATTCATAAGAATGACTTTACTCTTACATGATTTTAGGAACAGAGAAATCGTTTGAAAGCATCATGGAGAATCTCCTGTTACGTGCCAGAAAATAGAATAAGATGCTTAAAATATAAAGATCATAGAAATGTGTGAGGATACAAAGATGAGATGTCTCCTGCCCTCAAGAGGTGATGCTTGCAGACTGCCCACTCTACACGAAGCACCGTGCTGCTCAGTGTGGCAGCGACAACGCCCTCCCCTCAGACTGCTTATGCTGTAGTCGAAGAGACAAAGACGTGCACATGGAAAAGGCGTGCTTGCTGTAGGCTTTGAAGAGCCAAATACTACTTACCATTCACTGAAGGACTTTATGTCACTCGCTGTCATAATGCCTTAGGTTGAGTACTTTGCAAGAGATCACCCAGCCGGTATTTGGTGGGACCAAGATTAAAATGCAGGCTATCCAAATTATGCCTGCGTTTATGTCTATGTCCATGCCCGGATCACCTGCCGTAGAGCTTCAAAGACAGGACCTGTGTCTGAAGGCTGGAACAGTCAGGGAAATCTTCCTGGTGGGAGACGTCCAAGACCTGGACCTTCAAGGCTGGGTGGGGAGTTTAAGGAAAGACACTCCAGGAGCAGAGACATCGACTCAGGGGCCGGCATGCGGCAGTTGAGGGAAAGGAAGGACCAGAGGTGCTTTGGGGTCAGAGATGCCTAAGTTCTAGTCCTGCCTCCACTGCACAGCTGCCGGTGGGACCTGGTTAAGATCTACAGGTTCCCCATGAACCGGAAACAATAACCAAGATGCCCATCCTGCCAGGTCAGTGGAACTGTTCCACGAGATGGCATATGCAAAAGCGCCTAGCCTCTTAATTATAATTTAATTTTAAGTGTTTGTGTTCATTCGTTGAAGACAGTGCATAGATTAACCAGGAGTGGGAAGTTTATGTCGGGGAGTAAAAGGAGATGGTGGAAAGATGCTTTTCTCATCGTGGGGGGATTCAGACTACAGAATGATCAAATCAGCACTGGGGTCATGCGTGAGAGAGTCAGTGAGAGGCATCATGCAAACTTCGCAAGAAAACTCGATCTGACTATAACACTTCTGTGTAACTTGATTTAGGCGAGAGAGAATAAATAGTGGGAAGGTATTTTAGAAGTAGAAAGGAAGCGATGGATATGGAATATACGTTTTTTTCCCCCTAAAAATTTTCATTTATTAATTCATTCAAAAATACTCGGATATTCATTGAGTATGTTCTAGGCATCGCACATACGGCAGGGAACAAAACAGTTAAAATTCTTATCTTCACGGAGCTTATATTCTAGAAAAACTCCATATCAACATAAAAGTATGTATATTCAAAAATAAGAAAAGGAGATGCCGAAGAAAGGGAAATGCGTTAGATCAAGACGTTTTCAAAGCATGTCGTGTGATTTCTCTTTAACCAGCCCACCCAAATCTTATTCATCCCGACTAATCTAACCTTGGTATGTCTTAGTCTGCTTCAAAGAGAAGTGCTAATGTCTTTTCACTGTGTTTTAAATAATGTTCCCAGCCTCCCAGTTGTATCCAAACTAATTCATAATTTTTTCTTTCTTTCTATTGCTGGATCTGAAAGCCCCAGAAGGCACAGCTTCCACACACTGCCTGCCTTGCCAGACTCTGATTTGGGTCTTATTAGCTCACCTCTCTCCTGGGACACACTAGCTTTCACAGGATAAGCCTCAAAATGCCCTTGTCTATACGAGCAATGACTCCACTGACCCCTTTTCAGGTCATCCACTATGTAGATTTGTTCTCTTTCCTACACCTTTTTCTTAACCATTTAAGAAAAGGTTCCACTGGGTGTTAAGAAAGGATTCTGAGTACCTCTTCCTTCTGCCTCATGGATGAAGTTCAGTTTTAGTAAAAAGTATATTGCACAGAATTACTTAACATCGCTCACTAGCCGGTCTAGCATACCTGTATTTACCTAAATGTTTTCTTCAGCAAGGGTTTCTGTCTGTTTTCCTCTTCATTAAAGGAAAATGGACGAATAGATCTTTTCGACAAGTAAACAGTTGTTTTTGCATGTAAGGAACTATAGAAGTGAAAGATGATTTTTTGTTCAAATTGAGAAGTAGTTATTAAGCACCAAAGAAGCTAGAAATTATTAAGAATGAAAGTGAACTGGAAGACACATGTGACATGAAGTTATATTATCTAATGAGACAAAAATACATGAACCTATAAAAATAAGCGCCATCTTTGTGGCTCCTTCAGTCTGTTTATTGTAGGACTTGCCTGGCACTTACAAAGAACTTGATTATAATCATTGAGTTAAATAATCTTTCCTATCCACTGTAGCCCTGTGAAATGGCCTCTGCTACAGACGAAGAAATAGAGGCTCAGAAATCCATATCAAAGAGCCACGAGTGGTGATGTCCGTATCAAACCCAGATTTTGGACAACAGTGAAAAATAATTAAAATACTAAGCTTTGCCTTTCAGGTTTGAGCGTCTTGGGAATTTATCAGTGGGAAAAGATAGTGTGAGTTGCAGTGGGCAGCATCCGCTTTATTGAGAAGGCATGCTCGTGACCTGTCTACAATTGTGACCCCACTGTCCTTTCCTAGCCTCACCAACGCGGTTTAGATCACCCACTATGGTCTCCGGGAGCAAATACATTTTCGAAAATTAGCAGTCATTTTTACTTGCAGCTTGGCATCCCTAAATGACCCATGTCATCATTTTGCACATTCTCTTGATTCTATAATGTTGTTTTTCTCACCTTGAATTTATTGACACCAATTCATTTTGTCTTGACATTGGCATCAACAAGGAAATGGCTTTGTTTCATTCCGACATTATAAAATCACCTCCCAAGACTTGGTTCGACATTGTCAGTAGGTGGTTATGGTGACAGCAAGGCCACAGCAGACAAGAGCGAATTACAGTGATTCCCAGGGGGGAAAAAATCATTAAGAAAAGTTACTGCTGTGTGATTTCAGTAGCTATTTTTCATACTTAAATATCCCTGCTATTTAAAAATCCTAAGAGGGCTTAAACCATATTTAGAACACTCCTGCCAAGTACATATAGAAAAAAATAAGTCTCTAAGGAGACATTTGGCTATAGCTTGACAAACAGGAACCTCAAATTATATTTTAGCTTTACGAAGTGCTCAAAACATTCAACTTCTATCTCAAAAAAAAAAAGAGCACATGTGAATTAATGACACAATTATCTCCTTTCGGCCTCAAATATTCGGATTCTTAATGCTGAATATTGAAGGCCTGTAATATTGCTCCACCTCTCACTCGGAATGTAGACTATTTTGCAGATTTGTCTCCAGCACTGAACGGGACTGTGGATTGTCCTTCACAATCCTCATGTCGTTGCAAAGAACACCAAATCCTTTTACTTGCATTCTGTGTGCCCATGATGGTCTGTCACTTCCGTCTCAGTAACAATTTAATTAGTCGCCTTCCAATTCAAAAAAATAAAAACTAAAAAGTAACAAAGTTTCTTCGGGGCCATGTCTTTTTCACCATCATATTACTGGCAAGGCTTAGATGATGATAAAAGCTGATACATTTTTGCCTATTGAAGGGAATGCTTCTGATCTCTTAGCTCACCCAGCCACCCTCGCTGGCTTCTTCCCCTCCCTCTTTCCCTTCCCCAGCAAATTGAAGGAAGAAACCCAAAACAAGTCATTCTTTTCTGCTAACGTTCTCCATTATGAAAGCACGTATGGGGAGCCCTGACGAATCACGGTATACAAATTTTACATGTGTCCCTAGTTCACTTTCTCTCCTGTTCTTTGCCAAATATTTTACCCCTCCCTTCTCCCTTCATGATCCCATCTTATCTCTGCCTTATCATGCTCAGCAGATAGCCTTACCTCCTACTTCCCGAAAACTAAAATGAGGCCATCAGGAAAAAGTTCTTTCCACTTCCTGCTCTCCAACCTTTAAGCTTTATGTCCAGCTGTAGCAATACCTATCATCTGTATGTCTGTCTGTCTTATCTATCTATCATCTATCTACTAATATATCCACCATTCAGAGAGAGGCAGAGAACAAAGGCAAATTTAATTTCTTCTTTAGTATTTATTGGGCATCTGTTCAGTGCCAGGGACGATGCTAAATATTCACCATATAACCACCACGAACAGGTCACAGATATGATGCAGACGTGTACAGGTAGAGCAGGTATGAGTCTCCCACTCACCTAAGTTGTGTAAAATATGTTTTCTTTAAGCTAAATCTGACTGTGTGCCCCTCTGCTGAAAAGGTGGTGTGAAATTCAATCACAGTCATCCTTGTGGCCTGATGTTCAAGTGCAAAAATGTCCCCTCATTTGGCGTCAGTCGCCCGAGTTAACAATGACATGGCCCTCAGGCTCTTGATCCCTTTGGCTCAGGAGGCTCTGCTGGTTCCATCCACTTGAAGCTGTGCAGTCTTTGTCCCTGTGTCCAGGGACAACCTTATGATGATGGGATCGTGTAGGAACTCTTATGTCTTTCCTGAGATAATTTCTGTAGCTATTTTAGATAATTGGTAGTTCGACTATATATATATAGATAACACGAATACTGAAATATGGCAAAATTTGATCACATGATTCATGTCTTAACCAAATCACCTTTATTATCTCAGTAAAAGATACTTTTATATTCTCAAGTAGCAATTCTTTTTTATGAACATTTTCAGTATCATCAAAGGACTATCTATTTATTCTAGGTAATTTGGAAAGAGAGAAAAGTATAAAGACGAAAATTAAAATAACTAAAATCATCTACCCTCCTACCAGCCAGAGATAAACAATGGTCCCATTCTGGGACAATTTGTTACAGTACTTTTGTTGAGGTTTATCTTGCATAAGGTATATGGAGAGGTACATGTCTGTTCTCATGGCGGTCATGCTGGATAAACATTTGAACTGCTTTTCCCCCTGACACGAAGTCATGTACTTTGAGAGGATGGTTTATACCCCACTGTGCATCACCATTGTGTGTGACTGTGCCTCCCAATGAACACTGTCTTTCACCTTGGGCAATGGAGAGGAGGTTGCACCTTTTTATTAAACTAGACAAGTGCATTTTCTGAACCAGATGAGAAACCCTGTGATTTCTCTGCAAGGTTTTTATGAGCACCTTGCCTGTGCCTGTGTCTGAAGGTGTTGACCTAAATAGGATTTCAATACATCATTAATGATCGCTTTGGGAAAAGTGCCCAGCCTTCGGCTTGTGGGATTCTCAGTGAATTAATTCTTTCTCAGCATCAGCAGAGGCTCTTTTCAGGTTGCAAAAGCTGTAAACTTTGGAAGTGTTTGGGCAGTGCCTCTCGCTCCTGCGTGAGAGTCACCTGTTGTCTCTCTCATGCCGGCTGGGTGACTGCATACTGCAGACATAGGCTCCATCGAAATGAACGTCTCTTTTTAATGGTGTTTTGAGCAGTATTTCCTTTGATTAGACAAGAGCAAGTGTCACTCCCACAATCAGTGCTTTGATATTACAGGAATAAGAGTAGGAAGGCTATTCTCTAACGTCAGAACCTGCTAGACCTGATTATACAGACATATCTGACCGCCCAGCTGACAGCTTCCACATTACTTCATGCAGCCCTTCAGCTCTGCTCCTTGGCCTCATCGCACTGAAACCAAGTAGGCTGAATTCTGTCACGCAAGGATCGTGCCAGCAGCACCACTGTCCCCAGATGGCTGTACACACTGACAGGAGTGGAGATTGAGAGCTGGAAAGCGAGGATGTTTCTACTTGATGCCCCACCCTGTTTCAGTCCGGACACTGTTTGCACCTAACTATCCCAGCCTCCATCGCAGAAGCCAAAGGTGGGCTGTGGGGCGGTAGAAGCAGGTCACTGGGCTCCAGCTCGGCCCCTCCCTGCTATACTGCAAATACACCTCTGTACTCTGATTGGTACAGGAGAATGCACATTGAATGAGAATATGCAAGTCGCCTTTGAGAAAACGGTCACTGCCAGTCCAAGCTGACCTTGCAAGGCTTTGTGGCGTACACAGCAGTTGAAGACAAATATTCAAGAGCTGCACACTTGACCCCACGGTCTTTCAAGATTCATACTCACAGAGGACTGTCTTTGAGGGAGGACATTTGCTTCCTTTTTCGCTTTAAGTACCTTGAATTGGTTAGGTCGTGATGACTTTGCTATTTTAACAGAGATGGGAATAAGCACCTCACTCTTCCATCACAGGCTTCCAGCACCAGGGGACACTGAGGGAGGTATCAATGGAATATACTAAGGTTGTGGCTTATATTTTTTAAAGCACCTCCACATCATTCACCTTGAAGCTTCCAATGACCACGAGGTGGGTGGATAGGACAAGTGTTATTACCCTTGCTTTAGAAGCGAGGAAAGAGGGCCACAAAGAGGTTAAACGATTTTCCCAAGTTCATGCAGCCCATTAACCGCAGAGACCAGACCTGAATCACAAATTCTTCCCATCAGCCCACCCCCTCAGGCTATCAGTACGAGTGAAGGGGGAAAACTGTCCCTGTTCCACGGGGCACCACGGGAGACCGATGGGCAAAACCAGGCACGTGAAAACAGCCACCTGAGTCATCACCAGGACGCATAAGTTTGGACAAGAAGCCCTACAGTCATCAAGTGTTTGATCAAAAAGAGGAGGAGTTTCTCACTCTTTGACTTTGAAGACGATAGGCCTTCCACAAAAAAATATTCATGCAAATTATAAAGCTCAAGCAAACTTTACAAATACCCACTTCGGACTCTTCCCTGGACCTTCTAGTTGTCACGAGGATGTAAGCTCCACAGGAGCAGCTGTATCGTCGATCTGTCTCACACGGTGTGCCCATTTTCTAGAACGGTGGCTGCTGGATGATGGACAGATGGAGAGATCGATGTCACTAAGTAGTTTGATGATATGTCCAAGGCCTTACAGCAAAGTGATGGCTGGTCAACTAGAACTCACATTTCATGACTCCTAATCAATGTTTTTTTTCCACTGCACCACATCACCGATCATGGCCAGATGTAAGTGAGAAAAGATGGGAAAAAATGCAATTAGCGTACCTAGAATTCCTCCAGAGGCCGTTAGGCATCAGTCTGTAAAGTTTCTTCCATACCTCAGGAGCTAACCTATGGGTTCAGTTTTATATCTTCCATCTCCCAACTTAGTAAAACAGCCGCCAAGGCTGAATAAATGGGTCATAATCCCAGCTTTTCATCTCCCTGTCACAAACTCTCAAATGCCTAAATCAGAACTGAATGCTGCACACATGCCTTTGTTATTAGCCTATTTGGTGGAGGTTATTCATTCTTTGACGCTTCTTTGAAAAGGACGGGAACAATTTGGAACACCGTTCCCTCAGCAATCCTGGGCTTGTTTCAGGTGGTGAAGGTAGAGGTCACTTTATTAATGCAACCATCAAGAAAGGCTGTCATGGTAACGTATTGCATCAGTTCCTTGAAGTGCAGGAGACAAAGCCAAAAAGAGAAACTTTCAAGTCTATAAATGCAGACCGAGCATTGCTCAAGCATAGCAGCTCATTGACAGGGCGAACCTAAATATATAGCTTTGAACAAGACCCAAACGGAGAAAAGAAAACTTTCTTTTGGTCAAGTAACGGGTCATCATGACCATAACGGGAATAACTGACCCTTCAGGTGACAAAGGAAAAGAAGAACAGAACAAGTAGCAGCACTAAGTCGTGGCTGATGCCTCTTTGAGCACACACCACCCAGCCCTTCTCCGGGTCTGCTTTTCGACACCTTCCAGAAAGGACTAATGGAGAGCAAAGGAATCAGTCTCATAATTCACATTTTGACAGTAGATTGCAGTTTGAAAAGAGCAAATGGGTAAGACAGTCAAGAACCCTACAAAAATCAGGTTAAAGAATGGGATAATTTAGCTATGTCCCTGTGACTCTCGTCATCCAAGCTACAAGATCAGTAAAAAGAAATGAAAGAGAGAAAAAGAAATGCTGCTCGCGCCCATTCTTTCACTGTGGAAATTTTGAGTGTTTTTATGGACTCATAGCAATTGTGGGAGCTTATTTATCTACTGTTGTGGCTTGCTTCCTGAAGCTGTGATCGGAGTTATTATAACACCTTGCTGATTTCAGGATCCCACACTTCATCTTTTAGCCACATGACTCTGTCTGAGGCTCACGTTCATAGCATAACCTGATCCTATCAGAGGCCACAGATTATCTTGGTCACTCCATTTGAAAGCATTCCTAATATGGAAACATCAGGGGGTTCTATGTTGTGATATTAGATACACTATAAATGAATTATTTTAATCAATGGTAAAATGACCCTTTAGAATATAGTCAAGCTATTATTAAAGTAGTATTAGCTTTTCCTATATCTAGGAATCATACTCTGTCATTAAAAAGAATTATGTCTAGCAAATAATTTGCATCCAATACTGGATCAAGCACCATATAAGGGATTTCAAAATAAACCTTCCGTGCTTACTGAGATAGCACCCTCTTAGACTATCAATAACAATAAGGAGAGAATCAGGACATTCTTAATGTAAATACTCTATAAAATAAGTTCAGAGTTTTCAGTTAAAGGCAGAGCCACGCAGGTGGGCAGGTAAAGAGAGTGTAACTAACTGCAGGCGCACATTGGATAGAAAGTCATCCCTAGTTGGATTTTTAATCTACAGCTATGTGCAAGATGACTCGGAGGAGAGGCCAGGCTTGTAAGTGAGAGTTTATCTTCTTGGCAGTTCTGTCAGCTAATGGAGGATGCCCGAACCCTTGTGTTTGTTGACCGGCATCCTGATGTTAGTGCAAGAGAGTGCCGTGACTAAGTAGCTGTGTCTTCTCCGTGCCGGGAAGAGGAAGTGAGGGCACAGACAACACATCTGCCACTCCCAAACCAGACCTTCAATATTTTTGGTTATATTTTACGTCTGAATTGAACGGGGTAGAACTAGAAGATGTGATACTTAGTGCTACTTATGAGATCTCGCCTAGCCACGCTGTGGTGTGTCAGCCGAGCAGCGGGTCAACACAACTGAAATCGACTGAGGGTCTGTGGAAGACTTATTTCTGTTATATGAGCAGCGTAGAATACAGCCCTGTGCACCACCATTTCCTGCGTTTCTCCTGATGGGAGGCATGGATTCCAGCTCTAGTTCTACCCTACATTGCTTTCAGTTTTCTCATCTAGAGTTTCTGAATTTGCCTCAAGTGCTGAATTTACTCTTTCTATCAGAACAAAGTAGAACCAATTCCATGAGGGCGATTTTGGTTCTTCTTATCCTTTAATTAATTGTGAGCAGGACTAAGAGGTCTGCCTTAGGTCCCGGTCTTCTGTATTTACACCCCCAGGAAGACCATCCACGCTTACCTTTCAACTTCTAGTACTTACCATTGACTCTAGTTCCCCTGGTCCTGCACTCACTGTCTCTGATCTAAAATCGCCGAGGTGTCTTCCTTCTCCCTTCCCCAGTATACATAAGGACAACTGCTTATCTTCATTGCTATGGCTGACACCCTGAGTCAGGCCTTCATCATTTTACCGCCAATATTAATCGAGGAGTCATTCTTTGTTGTGGGGGGATGTCCCGTGCATTGTGGGATATTTAGTAGCATCTCTGCCCTTTATCCACTAGAGGTCAGTAGCATGCTCTTGCTGGAGTTGTGACAACCTAAAGAAGTTCTCTAGATATTGTCAAATGTCCCCTGGAAGGCAAAAATCACATCCTGTTGAAAACCAGTACTTTAGACTGACAACCAAAAAACCTCTATTAAATGTTAATTCCTCAAATTTCTCCAATCCTTTTATTGATTACTTCAAAATCCCTCTGTCATGTTCAATCAAGAACATGCAATGCTTATTTTGCATATTTCCTTTACCCAGTTCAAAGTCCCCTTCCTCTCACACTCACCCAGTCTGTCTGTTTATTCCTAGACACAGTCAGGTCCAACAGGAAGACGTCTATGATTAATTTTATACCTTCATATGATCACTGCATTTTGCTGAAATCTCTTCTCAGGACCCTTTATGGTCTTTGTTTCTTTTACTATGGCCTAAGCATATTCTTCAGTGTTCTATCTCCAGTCTGCATTTCTACTTAATCTATATTCTGCCAGGATGCAGTCTTCTATTCTCTAGTCCCTTCACTCTTTGTAACGATGGCCACCATCAACCCTGCTCCAAATCTGTATCTCCTGGGTGACCTGTCTCCTGAACTTTTAACTAGTTTTCCTGCTAATAACAAGACTCCTGCAGAAAAACCGACAGACCTCCAAGGTCGATAGGTCCAGAAAAGAATTCATTTCCTTCCTTTACCAAATTCTTCCTCCAATCTTCTCTTCTTAATAAATTACGTGATGATGCACCCAAATACCAAAAACAGGAACCTCAGACTCTCTCTTGCCTAGGTGTGTCTCTTCTCTCTCCATTTTGCACTAACTAAGCCTAAGCCCATTCTATTGAGTTATCTGGTCCCCTTGCCTCCAGTCTGGTTTTTCCTCTGGTCTAGCCTCATCTTTTATTTCCCTTTAAAGCACCACCCTGCTCCCAGGTCTCTGACAGCTTCCCATTGCCTGTCATGCAAACTCTGCAGTGTTACGTAGAACCCTCGCAACCAGCCGCAGCCTGTCTTTCCAGTCTCCTTTTTCCCTTTGCACATCTATCATTCTAGCCCCGCCAGTCCATTCGTCATTCACTAACGTGCTCTGTGTGTCTCTCTTTCGGGCTCCAGCGAGAAAAGCGAAATCACATCAGGTATTTTAACAGAGAGAATTTATTAAAGGGAATGGTTAAAACAGGTGTTTTCGAATTTAAAAATGAGAGTCCACGGAAGTAACTCCGAGATAGTGACTGTGTAAGCAGGAAGCGGCTATATCACTCTTGGGCTGAGGGATCACAGGGAAGAGGATGGGGTTACTAGAAGCGAAACTTTGGAGGAGACACCTCACAGACCGGGGGCCTGTACCTCTGAGGAAGGGTCATGCCTAGCTGCGGCTAGTGCCTCTGACATGCTGAGTGGGGGCCCCTGGGAACTGGGGCTCAAACCTCCAGAGAAGGAACGCTGTCAGGTTGGTGCAAGAACCTCCAAGGGTGATACGAAGCTGGTTCTGAAGAAGCCGAGCTCTGAAAAACCAAATGCAACTGTTGGGATGAAGGGCCTTTGCTGGGGCGGTACGGTTAGGAAGAGCCAGAAACGAAAAAGGAAATCTCTTCTTCTTTCTCCCTGCTTTCTCTGCTCCCTGCTTTTTCTGGTGTTCCCCGTGGGTAGAAGCCAGGAGACAGCGTGCCGGGTTCTGGCCTCAATGTCAGAAGAAAGGGTGGACTTAGAGTTGAGAAACGATTGCTTAATAACCAGCACGAGGCTCTTCATGTCTCGTTGCCTTTACTCATTCAGTTTCTGCAGCCACCATGCTCTTCCTGCGGTCTGTCTGATGCATGCCTCTGTTCAAGTATGATCCCCTTACTATGATCTCCCCCCAAGTAATTATTTACACCAACATCTGAGTTCCTCTGGCTGTTTGCAAATACTTCCTTTATAGGCCCTTTTTTTTTTATTGTATCATAATTATTTCTGTATATGTTCATTTGTTTGTCTGTTTTCTGCCAAACTGTGAGTTCCTGTAGGGCAGGTAGCTTTACAACCATAAAATCGAGCCCGGCACACAACAGATATGCCTGTTGAGTGGGATGGATAGAATGGATAAGAGCATTTTAATGAAATAAATATTAGGTCATTTCTTGTATATATTTTATCTTCCCAACCAGACTTGAACTCCATAAGAACAGAGATAATGCTTTATATTTGTTTTATTTCTTTGTATTACTTAGTACAGGTTTCCTATGCTGAAGAAGAGCACAAATGATCATTGTTAACCACCTAGTTTATTCATTAAGCACCACAATTTTGGTTCAAAGTGATACGAAGATGGAGCATAAGTTTATGAATAGGGGGCGAGATCTGCAGTTAGGTTTAGATGTGTTTGTGGCACATGATCCCATCAGAGTGTTCTGAGCATGTGGTCGAATTCTGTGTCTGTTGAAAGAATAGCATAACCAAGAGACCAGGTCTTGGAGGAATTCTACAGTAATGAAACATATTTTAGGGTTTTATTGTTTTCCTGTTTGTCTCTTACAGAAAATATATTCTCCCAATCCATGAGGTTACATCTGTTCCTTGTGTACTTATTAAATTTCTCACTATCATCAACATCAACCAGTAGATTATTTAAATGTAGGAAAAGTATTGAATTTTAACTTAATCACCAACTTTTTGAAAAAAAGAAAGCTCTGTTCAACAACTGATTTACATTCAGGTCCAAGAAGAAGCAAAAATAGCTTCTTTTTTTTTTAAGGGGAGCGATATTTAATTAACTATTGATTTCTTCTCAATTATTCAAGGCAAGCAATTATCGATATTGATGAAATAGATATTTCCCTACCTCCGGTGTCCAAATGAAAGGAAATATCTCATTCAGCAATCTGCTGCCTAGAACAAGAAATGCTGAAAATCTTTAACTTAAAATGGAAACAGTTATTTGGATCTGTTTATTCCATGTTGCCCCAATTAAACAGATATTTCCTGAAGTGTAAGCAAAACAAAATCCTGAAAACCTGTGTATGCTTTCCAAATGAACAGCAACCAAGAAAAGGTGGGGGGTGGGGAGGGGCGGGGAGGGGCACTTGTCACTTTTGACCATGATCTAAATACTCTGCATTTGTAGACTTGGCCTCCTGACTACAGTTCTTGACATTTTTAACCAGTACTCATAAAATACTATAATTCGGGTCTAATGCTCATGGTTTCTTAACCACCCAATGAGAGATCGTTTATGTAATCATTAGCTATATCATTTATAGCTGGAACACCATGTCCTATATTGAGATTTTGAGCCTGAAGGATTTAATGGGCCTTAATCGTCACTTCTAACATTTATAAGTAGCAAGTGTGGGTACATTTGAAAATTAGACCAATACTTTCTACAACCGTATTAGAAGTCACCAAGGAATTGTTGTGGAAGGTGGTAAAACAGGGCCCTTTTTAGGCCACTTTGTTATTAATTCTGTGAGCATCCGCCACACCATTCTTTCTCAGCTCATTTGCACACAGAGCGTTAGCATGTTTGTATTTAAGAAGCTTCTTTTGAAAGAGACTGACTACTGGACCTGAGTAATGGACAAGGCAACATTCTCTATTGAATTATTACTTGGGAGATGGGTTTTTTTTTAAAATGCTTTGCACTTTATAATAATATTAAGAGCGTGCACGTGCGTGCGAGTGTGTGTGTGTGTGTGTGTGTGTGTGTGTGTGTGTGTGTGTTTAATTCGTGTAGTGCCCCTGGGGAAATTTGACCACAGCATTTTAAAAACTGAAAAATGTTATAATTTATAAAAAGCTTCTTTTTCTGCTCTGCCCCCACTGCCCCTCCCAGAGCGAGTCTACATACTAAGTGCTTAAGCAGCATATGTCGCTGGGAAGTGCTCTTGGCTCTTTTACTCCGTGTTGTTGTTTTAATTTCCCTGGGTTCTATTTAACATTCTGCTAAATCAGTGAAACCTTGATTATCTCAAAGAATAGGAAACATGGAATGAATGAGGATCACCAGAATTTGGGGGAAAAGAAGAAATTATTAGAGATGAAAGTTACATGACAGGGACACCGAATGAATTTTAGTCTCTGGAATTGCTTGTCTTGATTTATTCAAACGAATGATGTTAATTGATGGACAGAGTGAAATTTTGGTAATCAGGGTTTCACCATCGCTTTTACTTCCCAAATTTACAAGAAAATAATAGTCCTAATAGGATGTCAGGGGGAAAAGCGACTGCTCTTCCTCACACTCCTCCATTGAAACAGCTTTCTCTCTTCCGCTCTGGCTGCCGCCTGCCTGGAGCATGCTGCCTGTCCCCATCCGATCCCTTCCATCCCCACGCTTCCTCGCTGGCTGCCGTCTGCATGCATGCAGAGGCCAGAATCACCTGCAGGGAGGGTGTCGCACCTCTTAGAGGTTCTCGGTCATTTTAGCAGTACTGCTTTGCATCGTAATTACCATCACCTGGCTTCAAAGCTCTGCATTCTTGTATCAGGCACTTGTCCTTTAAAAACCTAGGAGGTCTTCACAGGTCCCAGTTCCATGACGAGAAGCTACCGCCACACCAGGAGTATTATGTTACTTTGTATTCGATAGCCTGAAATGGACAATGATAATATCCCAGACTGCAGCAAAAAAAAAAAATCTATATGGAAAGAACTAATGCGATGGAAACAAAGGCAGCAAACTACATTTGTTTGGAAATTGGAGTCCCATGCTTAGTTTGTGGCAGGGAGGGGCGAGCGCGAGATCGATAGAGATTTTTTTTAAGCTGAAAACATGATGTACCAGATGAACTTAAATTGATTCTGCTTCTCCTCCCCGTGCCCCGCTCCCCTCCCCCTCGTTCTGCAGCGAACGTCTGCGACAACGAGCTCCTGCACTGCCAGAACGGAGGGACGTGTCACAACAACGTGCGCTGCCTGTGTCCGGCCGCCTACACGGGCATCCTGTGCGAGAAGCTTCGCTGCGAGGAGGCGGGCAGCTGCGGCTCCGACTCCGGCCAGGGGGCGTCCCTGCAGGGCCCCCGGGCGCTGCTGCTGCTGCTGCCGCTGCTGCTGACCGCTCTGCTGGCGACAGCCAGCCCCCTGGGGTTCTAGGCGGCGGCCGCTGCCGCCAGACGGGCCTGTGGCGAGGGGAAGCAAACAGGACGCGAGCCTTTGCAGCTCACAAAGGGAACGCGCCCTCCGACACCCCCACTCAAACAGTGTGCGATCGACGAAGGCCTGACTGAACTAAGCCATATTTATCAGCCGTGGACAGCACATCCGAGTCAAGACTGTTAATTTCTGACTCCAGAGGAGTTGGCAGCTGTTGAAAATAGCACCGCAGATCACATCGCCAGCTGCAGAGCTTATCGCCTATTGGTAAGGCTGCGACAGCCCCCCAAACAGGAAAGACAAAAAGAAAGAAAGAAAGAAGAAGAAATCAACCAACCTAAAAACATTTGCTACTCTTACGCAGTGGCTCCAGTACCAGTTGGCCCAGTACGTGGACCAACCAACTAGGAGGCTCTTTGCTGGCAGTGCTTTGTGGGTCTAAGGACATCTGTTCGAGCTGCCATATTGGCCTGCCTCAGTCCCCGAGTCCCTTCCGACCTGTGCTTTAGTGAACGTTGCTCTGTAACCCTTGTTGGTTGAAAGATTTCTTTGTCCGATGTTAGTAACGCACACGTGTAACAGCTCCCTCCAGAAGCTCAAGCCAGTCGTATCCCGCATATCCTAGCAGCGCTGAGTCATCCCAGCCAGTGCGAGCGCACGTCCACTGTCCAAGAGCAGCATAGGGAATAAAGAAAGTGTATCTATCCTTTTGTATTCAAATGAAGTTATTTTTCTTGAAATACTGTAATATGTAGATTTTTTGTATTCTTGCCAATTTGTGTTACCAGACAATCTGTTCATGTATCTAATTCGAATCAGCAGAGACTGACATTTTACTTTGTCCTCTTTGGTTCTGTTTTGTTTCATTGTGCAGAGATCTCTCTGTAAGGGCAATGAGCGTGCTGGCATCAAAGAATATCAGTTTACATATATAACAAGTGTAATAAGATTCCACCAAAGGACATTCTAAGTGTTTTTCTTGTTGCTTTAACACTGGAAGATTTAAAGAATAAAAATTCCTGCCTAAATGATTTCAGGAATCTGTATTGCAATTTCTTACGATGAAAGGAGCAGCCACCGAGCAGTGTCACACTCACTTTACTGATTTCCATGTGGACGGAATACATTCAGCTGACGAATTTGGTACCCAGGAAGATGGAATGATGTTCAGTAGCTTGGACAACTTCTGCAAAATATGAGACTATTTCCACTTGGGAAAATTATATCAGAAAAAAAAAAAAAATCTAAGCGATTGCCAAGATTATGCCAAAGCCTGTTGGCAGAGTATTAAGAGACTTTTATTTTTAAGTCATGCTATTTTCACAGATTGATATGATCGTGTGACTAGGGATGCTGATCTATGTATCTTTCCAAATACAGTGTTTACATAGAGAATCACAAGAGGCAACCTGGGGAAACCAGGGAAGTCGCAGGGAAAATGAATGATTAGCAATTTGACTTTGAATATATTCAGACTAAGTGTTTAGAGGAAATATCAAACATACAGCAGCAAGTAGACATAACTGCTGTTCCTGAGAATAAAGTTTGTTTTAAGTACCGCCCAAGGTGTAATAAATTCTTGTTTCTGCCTTTTATTAGGCCAATTATCGTGCAAGGCAGCAAGGGGAGGCGGGGGGTGGGGGAGGGGGGAGAACCATTGCAAAGTTTCCAAGTGGCTGAAACAGTGCGTGTTCCATTCCCAGCACACTGCTGTCCTACAGGTTACAAATGTGTTAGCGGCAGCATCTCCTGGAATCAAAAACAATTATCAGCCCAAGCCAGAGTCTTAAGGACAATGAAGTCCTACATGACTTGGTAGAGCAATAACTGGTGACAGCGTCAGGTCGGAAGCTTTCTTCCAGTCTGAATTCTTCCCCGAGTCGCCACTCCTTGCTGAAACGGGGCTGGGGATAGGGCGGGGGAATGTCTCCTGATAAATAACCTGGCTAAAAACTAGATGAAGGAACAGCGTGTCTTATTGGTTTTGTTCCCAGAAAAGCCAATTCAAAGAAGGCAATAAAAGGTAAACAGGTAATGCCTGTGCTGCCTGCCACCCCACGTCTGAGTCGATTGAATGTTTGTTATTCAAACCAACAGTCTCTTTTGATGGAAGAAATAAGAAAAGATGGAAATAAATTACAGCTCTGGCTTAGTGCCAGAGTAGCCAAACAGAAATTGGAGATTTACATTGGAAGTATAAACAGCAAATTATGTTCCAGGCTCACCAAAGAATATACGTGAAAAATGCCAATAACATACAGAGTTTGAGATTACTTATAATGAGGTGGATTTCTAATATTAAAATTGGAATTTAAGTTGTCTTATCGTTTATTAGCATAAACCAAAGGCAGACTGTGTTATTTCTAGCCACGAAGCACTTTACCATTATCCTCTCATGGCTTTGTCACAATGCTCAGGAATCGGACTGCACATTTCAATACCTGGGATTCCAAAAGTTAATTCTAAAATTTAATGAAGGCCTGATCTAAATCAGTTCATCTGCATTTTATCTTTACGAGGCTACAAGAATCTAAATTGATGAGGAATATCTTGCGTTCAGTGTATTTAGATATAGTTTGCTGAATTTCCTGAAGTGATGTGATCTTGCTTTTAATAAAAATTCACTTTTAGGTATATAATCAATGGAAATGAAATGTTCTTTTTAATCTGGATTCTCAGATCCCTCCGAAAGTGTGTTCCTTTGAAGAAACCCCAACTCGGTGAATTTCATCTGCTGCTTTCCAGCATTTTTGCAAAGCTGGTTTCATCTACAATATTATGTCTTAAGAAAGGACTGGGCTAAAAAGTGGATACTATGTTTTTCACATAGTTAAGGTTCTAATTCTTGCATGGTCTCTACTTGATTAACCTTTAAGGTGAGTTAATATAGTCTTGTATATGAGCTGGTCTATCGAGTTCACCACAAAGTAAAAATATGATTCCTTCCATCAACACCACCAGTAAGCGTAAGACTTCAAAGAAATCTTTGTCCAATGGTCCAGCTCCATGGATAGTGCTGGTGTTTATAGGAAAGTGATTAGACTGCCCCACCGTGATGTGGAAGTGATTTATTTCCCACTCCGTTCACAGCCCAGAGGAGTAACCTCAGCCCCAGTAAAGAGGGGCCCTTGCCTAGAGAGACTCATTCTGATCCTCCTCCCACTTTGTCTCAGCAGCCAGGAACCTAGATTCCCTACCCAGATGTTCTCTGCCCACTTTTAGAGAGTGTGTCCACCTCTTCTGGGGATCCAAACACCTGAAGGTGGGCAGCATCGTGAGCGCACATCCCTGGGCGCAGGGGGTGGCAAAGGGTGAGCATGTGTGGGCAGATTAGTGACCTGAGCCTAGGAGGACACACTGGGGAATTCACAAGTGAGTGAGACTCTAGAGGCCCCTTGCGGTGAAAACCAGAGCTCAGGGATGGGAAAAAAAAAGAGCCGAAGGTGGAGAGATAGACGAGGGCCGCCTCGGGGCCCGGCTTCGGTACGGAACTCTGAGCAGTCTAAGATTCTAAATCTGCACCTGGGTTTCCGATTGTCACGAAGGCCTTGGTGTCAAAGTAGCAGGATGGAACATTCTTTATTTAACACTATGTTAGTTTGATGTATAACTTTTAAATGTTTAGACCTATGGCCTATCGGCTTTCATTGGTACTTCTGTCAAGGGCATTTCAAGGGCATGTTCAGGGAGAGCCTGATGACTCTCCCTGAACATGCCCTTGAAATGCCCTTGAGTCGCATCACTAAGGTGGCACAGATCACCCAGGTAACATAAAGAAAGGTCTTGTTGGAACGTAAGAACTCTAGGATGCATGGGGGTGGCTGTGAGGAAACCCTGAAATCAGATCTTTTGTCCCATCACCTTCATTCTCCATCAATAACCCAGTATTACTGGGATGGAAAGACCCTGTATTCGGACGTGGGTGCTCTGTGCTACACGGGAAGTGGGTCATTGCACTTCACCTGATATTAAATACTCAAAAAATACACGTTTAACACTTTCTCTGCTCACAGAATTGGGGAGAATATCCTGGGAATTTGAACTACATGTTCTATATATTTACACAAAGAGCTCTGTGTTTATGAGGGTGCAATTTAAAGCTTTGGGTTCAGAAATCTGAACTAGAATTCCTTACCCACCATTCTTATTCTTAGTCGTTATTGCCAGGCATGGCAATGGTAGCCTCATCTTAGAACAATGTGAATAACCAGGTAAAACTCTAGGATTGCTTTTTTTTTTTTTTTAAAGAAAATCCAAATGGACAGCCTTTACAATATACAAGAATGAAAAATATAGATAAGGAACACTCCCAGAGTTTTGATCTAAATGTCTGATTGTAAACAATTCTTTACCTCAGAACTAGATCCTAATCAATTTTCTTAAGAAATATCAAATGTTGGTCAGGCACAAATATTGCGAAGGTTCATGTAGAAGAACTTTTTATGTTCGACTATATTTTATCATTTTTTACACTAAAAGTAGTTTTTCCCCTTAGTTAGCTAAAACAGGTACCAAAAAATTCCCAGCATAAACTGCACAGAAACATAATACGATGTCAGAAGGAATTAAGAATGCCGACTATCATATTTTGAATTTTCAGGAACAATCTTGGGAACAGAGAACTTTTACCCTCACAACACCTGGCAAGGTGTGACTCACATATTGCCATCTTCGTTTTGTATCTGAAGATCAAATAACTAAGAAATAGACATATATCTTACATAAATCATTATTGCATTTAACTAGAAATGAGAAAATAACATCTGTGAAAAAAATATTAACATTGAAAAAAATGAAGTTATTCGAGATCTATTATGGCAGAAAAATTTTCCCCTAATACATTGTAGACTAGGTTCTGAAATAAGTCTACCAAGAAGACATACTGATTTTAGGGGATGTTGTTTAGATTTATATAATTGAGCATTTAACAAATGCTGAAATCTTCCCTCTGCCTTCTCCCATCACCCAAGAATTGTTAACTGTTGGAGGAATTAAAATGTAGTAATATTTAAAATGGTGCTGTTTTTATTAACCTGAAATGATTGATACCTGATAGATTGGACCATTTTCCCGCAAGACCTAATTGTGTTAACAGTCAAGACCGGCTGAAGCAAACTACAGAGAATTGGAAGTAAAAATAATACCCATTTTCTTAACCTAGTCCCATTTTTTCAGAGGCATCTCTTTAACTATTATTTAATTAGTGAACTATGAATTCTCTGGTGGGAGGGGAGAGGTGAGACTGACTGGAAGAAAGAAAAAATAATTACTACCCCTCCTACATCTGTCTGAATAGACTCAAATTCCTACGTGACAAGAATGTGTCAAGTCACGTCAGAGTCGTAGTATACCACCACGGTGTGTATCCTCAAGCCTCCCTGCCCAGATGGCACCACATTATAGCTTTGCTCTTACAAGGGGCAGTCATTCTAATCTAATAAAAGAAGGGAAATGGCAGAAAAATCACACACCGGAAGTCCTGTTAAGAATAGGTGATTCTTTTTGCTCCCGGCAGGCTAGAACATAATGTCATTTTCGTTTGTTTGTATTTGCGCGCTGAAGGAGGGCCGATCCTGTGGGGGAATGGTTTTCCCTCTGCCAGTGTGAAACACAGCAAGAAAACGTTTTCCAAGGAAACAGCATTTTGCTATTTACCAGTCATGCCTATACCCCATGAAGCCCTGAGTAATTGTTTTGGCTTTCGTGGTGTGATAAACACCTGAAGGCAAAGAGATTAGTGTCATCACTCTCCGTCTCCTTTTCTCTCCCTTTGGAGAAAAAAAAAAAATAGGTCCAAATATAGGATGGCGATGTTTGCAAGAATCTTTCAGTCAGTTGATGCCTAATTATGAAGACCCCAGCTAAATATTTAGTTTATGAAATTAATAGTGTGACGAGTATTGGAGCTCTTTTATAACCACTTAAACTCGTGTTTACATCCTGTGTAATTACAATTCATAATTGGGAAGGCAGTCAGATCTTATGCATTCTGATCAATGGTTCTCATTCTGTCAGGCTCAGCACAACACGTTACTGTAAGTGACTCTTAAAAACTGGGCTTCCACACCTAGAGTTTGAACCAGGGGAGGGTACTGAGGGGTTCTGGCAGTGAAGCACTTTAAATGATGTGTACGATTTTGTATACATATGACTTTTTTTTTTCTGGGCAGAGGATCTGTTATATGTTCTCTCTTTCTTTAAATGTACAAAAGGCCTAAAAATGTAAGGATGACTGCTCTAAAACCCAAGATTAAGATTTACCCCAAACGGTAGAAGCTCTCTTTAAATAACACGTGGCTGACAGGCCATGTGTGAAAATAAAGCACCGGTTTTCCAACCATCAGCTCATTATTCGTTTCATACCGACCTTATCTCGCCTAAGCCGCTAAGGGCATCTATATTCCCTTTTGTAGATATATGTTGTAATACGTTTATGATTGTTCTGGAAGCCAGGCATGAAGCAAAAAAGAAAATGGCCCAGATCAGGAGTGTAGCGTGAGTGCCAGATAATCAAAATGCCTTGGGGACTTTGGTGTCTTTATCGTGGCAGCGTGTGAACCCGATGGAGACTCACACGCACTGCGTCTCTGGCTCAGTCTGCATTTGAAGGATAATGGTTCCAATAAAGGGTCCCAAATAAAGCTTTTGGGAGAATCTCTATTTCTAAATAATTTAAATGTTTGCATTAATATTTTGATAATAAAAGCCTCATACCTCATAATTAGTTCCGATTAAATGATAACTAAATTTTGGCAATTGGATATGCACCATTTTTCATTCAATCCACATATGTCCATATTTCCATGTAAATTCTCCTTTTAATGCACAGGAAATATTTTCATGTACGATCACATGACTGTGTTATTGGCAGTGAGGGCTACCTCTAATTAAAGGCAGACAGCACTTGATTGATTTGAGACTTGCTGATTAGAGGACGTTACCACATAAATTTCAGTCCCTCCCCATTGGTCAGATTCTGTCACCTGAAATATGGTCAGACTCTGAAAAAGTCTGAAATAAGGTGGCTTCTGATGCTCTGTTCTCAAGTTTGTGAGAAGCACAACTCACTCTGATTTCTCTATTGCAGACGATGTGCTAGAAAGGGCTCAAACTGTTTCTTTCCCACACTTGTCATAAAATTTTAGAAAATGAAATGTGAGACACTGGAATGCACTTGGATTGAATGACACAAAGTCATTTTCTTTATGGCTAGTTTGTTTCCTTTTTATGGCTATTCTAGGTAACAAGCATTAGATCAGGAGCAAAGGTCTTTCTAATTGTCTTTATGGTTTCCTGAGTTGTGAGTACTATTCTGACTATTTGGGAGACTTTTCTACATTCCCACTCTGTTCTCTAGACCAGGGGTCCCCAAATCCTGGACCGCGGACAGATAGCCATTGTGTCCTATTAGGATCCAGGCCACACAGCAGGAGGTGAGCAGCGGGTGGTGGGTGGGCGAGCCAGTGAAGCTTCATCTGTATTTGCAGCTGCTCCCCAGCGCTAGCATCATCACCTCAGCTCCGATTCAGATCATCAGGCCTTAGATTCTCATAGGAGCACTGGTCCCTGGTGCCAAAAAGGTTAGGGACCGCTACTCTAGACCTGTGCAATCCCAACTGGTAGCTACTGGCCACCTATGGCTACTGAACATGAGAATGTGGTTAGTCCAATTTGACATGTCCTAGGAATGTAAATTATTTACTGGATGTCAAAGTCTTAGTACAAAACAAACAGGAAAAGAATGTGAATTATCTCTTTAATAATTTTCAGATTGATTACATGTTGGAATGATAATATTCTGAATATACGAGGTTAAATAAAACATATTATTAGAATTCATGTTAACTGGTTCTTTTTGCTTTTGTGATGATGCCAGAGTTTCTTTTCATTACCTATGTGGCTCACACTACATTTCTATGAACAACACTGCTCTAGACAGCTAATTTTCTCATCTAGAAAATGGGGCTAATAGTATTCATTCTCCAGAGTTAATGTGAAAATCAAATTGAGCTAATGAACATGAAATTGCTTGGTAAATTATAAAATGTAGGAAGAGTTTAAAGTGCTGATGTCTGTGATGGTGATGATCATGATGTTCCACATTTCCAGATTTTTCTGGAAAATTTCAGCCAGAGGTCTTGCCCTAACTTCCTCTAAAAGTGCTCTGGGACAGTGAATGCAAAACTTTTGAAGTTCTGAGTGTGACACGAACAAGGAGCTTATGTTAGCAACAGTGTCAACACGGAAATCACTAGTGCTGATAAAAATTAAAGCCATAGAAACAATACAGCTGATCTTTATTAAAAGCCTTCAGCCAGCTTTAAAAAAAAAAGTATTTTGGCCATCTTTTTTCTAAATAATACACTGCACTTCTATTAATGCAGCTTATGGGCACATTATTGACTTGCGGTTTTCTTCCCATAAACTTAATTGCTTCTGATAAGTTATGTGTGTGTACAATGAATGAGAGATGGCAAAATGTGACTCGGCAGCAGCAATTCAGTGGACGAAGGCAAAATGTGAGTCAACGATGTGTGCGTAAGGTTGCGTGATAGAGACATAGCATTATAATGCAAAACGTGTTGGGATTTCTATAGTTGGATTCCACTGTTGACCCTCTCATTAATTTAAATTAAACCTACTTAAAAGATGATTTTCATGAAATAACAGTTCTGTTATCTCTTCACTCCACTGAATAGTCTTTCGGGATAAATTGTTCACTCCACAGCCCTGGACCCAAAACCCATCTCCACATCATCCCCAGTATACCATGAAGCCTGAAAACGCCCTGCCCATTATCATCTTCTTGACTTTCTTGACCCATGAAAATCCTATCCCAAGCTAAGTTCCACCTGCCCAAGAAGCCTTGCCAAATCCCTCTCACTACTTCTGCTCATGCCTAATGGTTTGACTCATCACTTAGTTCTTGCTGTACATGATTTATCTGTGTTTACTTGTTATCTCTCCTACAAGGTCATCACTGTTAACACTAACACACACACAGACACACAGACACACACACACACACACACACAGAGGACCTTGCATATAATAGGACTCTATACATTTATTCACAACTACGTAGTGAGCACTAATTATGTGCCAGGTACTCAATAATTGAAGCAAAAGAGTCTAAGACAAAATTGAGTGTGTATGCCTCTTATTACACTTAAATAATGCAATTTAAGTAAGTTACTGTATTTAAGTAATGTAAATAAGAACTGAAATGAACTGAATTCCCAAAGAGAAAATGTGTGTACATTAAAGACTTGCAGCTTGAAATCTCATTTTAAATACATCAGGGAAGTATTCCTAATTAAAACGTGTGGTGTATGCTTCCTAAAAAGCAAATGGTCCTTCGTCGGGTCATCAGTGTATCCCAGCCTACCTTTTCTAATTTCAGAGTTTGATATATATATATATCGCCTTTTCTTAAAATAGAAACATCTGTATTCCTCAATCTTTGTCATATTTGCCCTTGAGCAAATCGTTCTCAGACCTGAGCGTGCATCCGGATCACCGGGAGGGCTTTCGTAAAACAGCTTGCCCGAGCCAGCTTCCAGAGTTTTTGATTCAGTAGGTCTGGGGTGGAGCCTGAGGGTTTGCTTTGTTAACAGTTCCCAGGTGAGGTTGATGCTGCTGGCCCAGGTGTCTCCCTTAGAGAACCATTGGTTTAAACTGATCACAAACCTCAGCACAGTTTCTGGAGACGCTCATAGGACCTCACCCAAGTCCGCTGCCTTGGGGTGCTGCTACCTAATGCTGACATGAAACCATGATTCTTACCCCACAGGGTCGTGGTGAGAATTAAACAATAGAATGTCCACGAAACTGTCTAATCGGAGATTCACATTCAGGAAATGGGAGTTGAAACCACACAGTTTCAATTTAGCCATAAAATAAGGCAAAGGCATTTATTTCATCAGATTCTCCCACTCGAGCAATTCTAGCTGTTAGAAATTCTGGTCTCTAAATTCAACTGATTTCACTGATGGAATGACAAAATAATAGGATCTTATAGTTGACAAAAACTTTAGAGATTTTCTGGCATGAGCAGTTAATCATTTTGGACCAGGTAAAATGTCCAACTTTTTTTGTTGACTTTCTTGATTCAATAAAGCAATCAGAACAATTGAGCTGGTTGCTACCATTCCTCAACTTGAATATTTGGTTTTCCCTAACTTGAGTTATTTGGCTGAAACAAGCTACATCCAGACTAAAAGAATAATTGAAATGAGATTCTCATTTTTCTTGTCAGCTCATGGTCGTAGCTTCCACACAGAAGCTCTAAGGCCCGGCAAGATCCCACTTAATGAAAGCCCAGTTCCTTCTAACTCCAGCTTCCCCACTAACTCGCTCTGTGGCCTCGCTCTGTGATGTTTCTCTACCCACTAGAAGGGCTCGAGGGAATGTAAATGCAAAGAATCAATGATCAAATATTAATTTCAAAGCCCGTGGTAAAGAGAGCATAGCGTGAACAGTGCCGCTTGCCTAGCAGAGAGTCTGAGCAGCACAGCTGAGATCTTCCAAAGGATTTGAGAACAAAATTTTGCAGATAGAATGTATCTTGAGAATAATGATGCATGTCACTAATAACCTAGTGCTAAGTTATAAGCCTAAATTGGAGACTTTGCGGAAGAATACGCAGCCTCTGTAATTTCCAGTTTGGTATAATAATATGGAAATGGCTTTCGGTGCTGGGATTGGATCAGCCTAAATGAGCTGGAATTGATAGCTGCCTGTAATACTAGGGCCAGGAGAGAGTAATCACGTTCATGTCCTTACTGACTTATCTAGGGCTCTCCAGACGTGACAGTTTTAAGGAGTGAGCCTTTAAATGTGTTATGGAAAGGCACTACTCTATCCTGCAGGGCCGAGCGGATACTTCTAAAACTGCCTCCGCAAGAATACGGAATGGGGAGTCTTCTTTTCAGAGAGGAAAAGGGCTTTTGTCCCCCCGCCCCTGAAAAGTGAAAGGAGATGGTAAATTCAGAAAACAGATGTGATAAAGGTGTTCTGAGAGCCCAGAGAAGTTAGCTCTCCCATTTGGAGGCCCCCAAGCCCCAGAGTCACTTCTCCTGGAAGTGACAGCCTTCCAGAAGTCAGACACCTGTACTCTTTTTGAGGGGACAACACAATGGACGTTCAAAGACAAGGCAGTTACACTCACGATTAAAATGCTAAAACAGCAAAATTTGAAGCTCGAGGTCTGTGACAGAGGAAATAACAGAGCTCCTTCAGTTTCTGTATTATAGAGAGCATCTCAAGTATTACCCAACAATCGATGTCACTAACGAACCATCACGGCACGAATAAATCGTCAGGAATGGTGGCACAGTGGCCAGTCTAGATTAGCCTGAGTGGAATCAAGCTCGACGAGGTCTTCGCAAGGCATAGGAGACTCCTCACTCTCCGGTCTCAGCCTCGGCAACTTGTCCTCCTGTGTCCCAGCTGAGTACCAGTGATGGCAATTCCCTGAAGACACCGGACTCGGAAGCTCTATGTGCCTTTGCATCTGTTGTCACTTCTGTCCCTCCCCCGCTGCCCATCTAGTGAGCTCAGCCATCAATACCCAGTGGAAGTGCCTTCTTCGTGATGCCCTGACCCAGTTCGTTCCCGCTGCTACATAACAAACTACCCGGAAAGTTAGTGGGATAGAACAAGGGTGGCTTGTCTCTCCTCCGCAATGTCTGGCACCTCTGTTTGGGGTGACTCAAATGACAGAAGACTGGGAGATCTACTCCCAAAGTGGTTTCTTCACTCAAACGTCTGGCATGTCGTTGAGAATGGTTGAAGGCGAGCTCAGTGGGGACTGTCAACCAGGGTGCCTCCACGTGGCCTTAGGGGAGTCAGACTTCTCATAGGGAGGCTCAGTATTCCATTGAACCAGATGGAAGCCAAATTCAGAAAACACATAGTGTCGCTTCTGTCACATTCTATCACTCAACGGTCACAAGCCAGTCCAGAGTCATGCAGAGGGGACACAGACTCTGCCTCTCTTTGGGAGAAGTGTCGAGGAACTCAAGACCTTGTTCCCTCTCTGACCCCTCGCAGGTAGGGTGGTACTTTCTCCTTTGCCCACCCTTGTACCTTGTGATCTCTATCAGCACCCACTTATGGCTGTGCCGTGTGGCTGTGTGTCACACCGGCTTCCACATTAGACACCAGACGCCTGGAGGCATTGTCCCTGTAGGGTCTGGCCAAGCTCACATAAGATATTGAATCAAAAGTGCTGATGAGACCCCCCCTGATCATGGCTCGAACGGAGCATCTGTTTTCAGTGTGGGTTCTGAGCAGAAAGTCCTCTACCAGAGGGTCCGTAACCACCACCACCCCGCACCCAGAGCAGCCCCGCTGAGCCCTGTGGAAGAGCCTTGTTTGTGAGCTGGGTTGGTGGGGGGTGGGGGGACGGGGAGCGCAGACCTCCAGTGAGAGACTGCATCAATGGCCACAGCCCACAGCCTTTCCAGAGGCAAGTCATCAAAGACGAAGGCCAGCAGTGATCAAGCGGAGGGCTCCGGGCGCGGAGGAGCACTTGGGGTGCAGAGGCCTCGGGAGACGGAAGGCGCTCAGCCCCGGCTCTGCGGACACCCCTCCGCTAGCTACAGTCAGGCCTGGCTTCAGCCTGGAGCAATGGGATCCTGATATGAAAAGCATTTTTCTCGAAAACTCATCTCATCACAGGGGTCAGGGTCAAGAGTCTGTCGTTCTCGGAAACAGTTTCCCATGTGTTATGGACTGAATTGTGTCCTCTCAAAACTCATATGTGGAAGCCCAAACCCCCCAGTGTGACTATATTTGGAGATGGGGCCTTTAAAAATTAAACAGGGTCATAAGGCTGGGGTCCTAATCCAATAGGACTGCTGTCCTTATAAGGAAGAGACAGTGGGAATGCATACACAGAGAAGAGGTATGTGAGGCCATCTGCTGGCTGAGGAGAGAGACCTCAGGAGAAACCAGCTCCGCCAGCACCTTGATCTGGGACTTCCAGCCTTCAGAACCGTGAGGAAATAAATGTCCGTTGTTTCAGCCACCCGGTCTATGGCATTTTGTTACAGCGGCCCTAGAAAACTGCTATACCACCTATAGACCTGAATTTAAGAAAGCAAAAAAGGCCCCTAGTATATTCATTCCTTCACCCTCCAAATCTTTATGAAGGACTCATTATGTGCCAGGAATAATTCTGATCGAGTGCCAGGATTCTCACACAGAAGTTGGGGGGTGACTGACAAATGCACAGAGAGGACATGTCAGACGGTGACACATGACACGAGGACAGAGTATTGGTAGGGTGATGCCACCTGAGATAGAGTTAAGATGTCATGACAAAATGACATTTAAGCAGGAACCCAAATTAAGCGAGGAAATGGGCACGACCAATATCTAGGGGAGAAACATCGCAGACAGGAGGTACAGCAAAGACAAATAACACACGCAAGAGCATGTCTGAGAGGCCACGAGGAGTGAGAACCGCTGAGCAGACTGGGACGGGGGAGAGGGGCAGATGGAAGAGTCAGAGCCCATCTCATCTTTAAAACTGATGCAAATTTGTAGACTTCATATAAATGTTTGAGGGTTGATTTCTGGTGCTCGTAGGAAATACAGCAAGGCACGTAGCTCTCGTCTCGGATTCTATCTTAACGCGTCTTATTTCTGTGTTGCAAATTACACAAAAATTCAGCAAATCACATAAGTGTTCAGAAATACTTGTGAAATAGATGAATTCATGACCACTCGGATTAACTGACTCAGTGATAATGCATCCAGACTTTTTGAACAGTCTCGGCTTTGAAATGTTGATATTTATCAGACCATTTATGCCAGGTTTTGATCAGAAATTATTATCAATAAACTTTACAGAGTGGCCTGTATTTCCTCCACAATCAAAGGAGAAACTTTGCCAATGCTGGAAATTTGTCCCGGGAAATATTTAAAATTTATGAACTAGAACGACAAGCACCCACCAGGGCTGTCAAAGACACAGCTAATCTTGCTGTCAAAGACACAGCTAATCTTGCTGTCACCCTCCTCTGCCATTGTCATCCCAGCCTCTCCCTGGAACCCAGCTGTGTCTGGTAGCCTATGGGACATCCACCGGGATAGCTAATAGGAGCACTCATCCAGTATGTCTAAAATACCAAACTCTCAGGTGCTCACCTCCTCCAACCCCTACCGGTTCCTCAGCTTTCCCGTCTCAGGTCGTAACACCACCTTTCACCCAGCTTCTCAGACTCTAAAGCCTGGAATCTTCTGTCTCCCCCTCAGATCCAGGCAGCAAGCCCTTCCGGCTCCCGCTTCAAGTCACATCCCAAATGCGGCACCTCCCTCACCTGGTTGAGGGCAATAGCGTCTTTACTGGTTTCTTCCATCCTCGCCTCCTCTGCCCATCTTCCCTGAGCAGGCAAAGCGACCCTTTAAGTAAGAAAATATGATCGAATCCTCCTTGGCTAAACCCACCAATGGCTTCTCCTCATATGTAGATTAAAGTCCAAAGGGATCGCAAGGGCTCACAAGGCCCCATGTGATTAGCCCTCAGCTCTGTCTCCACCGTAATTTCATCCCCCATTACCCCTCATTGACCTCGCCTCAGACACACTCTGCCTTTCCGTCAAGTACACTCTGCTTCAAGCCTCTCTCCTCGCCGTTGCCTCTGCCTGGAAGCTTCTTTTCTAGATATTCTTCATAATTCATTCAGGACTTGGCTCAAACGTCACCTCACAGGAAAAGCCCCTATTTCTCACCAGTCACTTCCTATTCCTTTATTCTGCTTTATTTTTCCTCCTACCACTTATCACCACTGACATTATACCATTTGTTTGTTTATTGTCTGTCTCCTTCCCCTAGAATGTCTGCTGTGTTTACTGCTGCATCTCAAGCATCCAGAGCAGCGTCTGGCATTATAGAAGGCACTCGATAAATATTTGTGGAATTGATGAATAAATGAAGGAATGCTCCTGGAATACATTAATCACAATTCTCTGCAGAGCCCAGACGAGGCCTTGGGACAACCTCTGATCAGTGCTCCAAGTGACCAGTAAAGGTCTAAAAGTATTTGGTTCAAAAAACGAAACCGATATGCCATCCCTGCACTAATCCATAGGATGCTTTTATTTTGTGTTTACAACAAGGGCTGTTTTATTTGTCTCTTTATTCCAAGGACCTAACCACATCGGAGACTAATAGGCACTTGCTAGGTGTTTGCTGAATTCACCCTCAGTAGACAAGTAGAAGCGCACAAGATGGCTTTGTGACACACCATATGTAAAAATTAACTAGTGATGCGGTCACGCCAATTTAATTCTGCACTTCTTTCACTGGCACTCGACATGTGCGAAACCCTGTGCCCCAGGCATCGGGTTCCTCCCCCATCCTCCGCGGCCCTCTGAGGGTTCGGGAGGAAGGAGAGCTGCAGCATCACCCAGCTGCCTCCTGAGACAAGCACATCTGCAACCTCTCACCTCCAACAGCGCAGCCCCCTCCCTCCCCTGGCGTGCACTAGAGCGGCGAGGCTGGTCTCCGTGCTGGCTTCTCCCCCTGGATCACGGGGAGAGAAAAAATAGTGCTGCCTTTATCCTCTGCTTCCCTGCAATTTTTAAGAAAACTGTAGCTTGAGTTTGTGACACAAGCCCTTAATATACATTTGACATTTCCTGTCTTCTGATATTAACACCCAGTCACGTAAGTGGCATGATCATTTGATAGGACCCAAGAGACTGTGCTTTCTGCATTACTTTGTGCCAGAAAGGCACCCCTGTGATAGGTACTGAACGAGGACAAAGCGAGACAGGGAATGTTGCTTTGTGTTTGCAAAAGTTCTTCCAGCCAAGGCTCTCCAAGGATAGTAGAAACATTAAGAGAAATTATTATTCCCACTTTACATAATGAGGAGAAACATTTGATTTCTTTAGTAATAGCCTCGTATAATGGTTTGCAGATGTAATTACATTGGTTGGAAATGCCAACTTGTGCAATGAAATCATCAGCACATTACACGAGACAAATAAAGGAAAACAATACTTCACAGAACACACCAAGTACAGGAGGCGTCGCCCCTGGATCCTGACTCCCATTCTAATGGGGTAAAATACAGCATCGCCATTACGAGAAAATCCGGCGTCTCTTTTGGGGCCACAGTCGAATGTTCCCCCATTATCATTCCCCTGGGCATAAGAAGAAGGTTGCTCCCGACCCCTCGGGCATTCTTTCTCTGAGTGAAATATTGAACAAAGAAAGAGTTACCAAGCACCAGCTATGCGCCCGGCATTGTCCCAGGTGCATCCACATACCCAAGCTCTCTTAATCCCCATCACAACTGTGGCTCTGAGAGGCAGGAGGACCTTGGTCTTGGACTCCAGGATTGGTGTTCTTTCTGTCACCCACAGCTGCAATGCCCAGGCCGGGCCACGGTTCACCACCCTCTCCCAGCAACCCCAGTTCCTCACTTCCCCAGCGTGCCCAGGGGGCAGGAAGCCAGCGCTCCATGATTGCAGGGGCTCGCCTGAGTCATGGGAGCACCCAGCACATGGAAAGAGAAGCTGGGGTTACACATAATAGGAGCCCCCTCACTGCCTATCCAGAGTCCACGAATCTTTCTTGGCCTACCAGAGTAGTGGAGAGTGTGGGCCATCAGGTCCTACTGCCTGGCTTTGAAGCACAATTTCTTCACTCATGACATCTTGGGCACTGACTTAACCTTAGTGTGCCTCAGTTTCTTCTCTATTAAATGGGTTTAATAATAATAACTACCTCACGTGGCTGTTATAGGAATCGAATGTATCACTTCATATTTCAAACTCAGAACCTAATAAGCACTTAATATATATCGAGTATTATCATTATTATTTTTAGTACTGCTAAGTGTCTGTGTCTTCCCCAAATTTACATGTTGGAGCTCCAATCCCAATGGGATGGTGTTAGGAGGTGGGGCTTTTGGGAGATAATTAGGTCCTGAGGGTGGAGCCCTCGTGAATGGGATTAGTGCCCTTGTCAGAAGAGAAGTGAGAGAGGTGATCCCTCTCCCTCCACTTGAGGACGCAGTGAGAGGGTGTCCATTAACAAAGCGGGCAGAGGGCTCTAACTAGGAACCAAATCAGCCAGCACCTTGAATTGGAACATCCAGCCTCCAAAACTGTGAGAAATAAATGTCTGTTGTTTAAGACACTCAATCTGTGCTATTTTGTTATAGCAGCCCGAGGTGACTAAAACAAGTAAATTT
>NW_011888787.1:9862058-9864906 GCF_000151845.1 Pteropus vampyrus | reverse complement strand
AGGGTGGAGCCCTCGTGAATGGGATTAGTGCCCTTGTCAGAAGAGAAGTGAGAGAGGTGATCCCTCTCCCTCCACTTGAGGACGCAGTGAGAGGGTGTCCATTAACAAAGCGGGCAGAGGGCTCTAACTAGGAACCAAATCAGCCAGCACCTTGAATTGGAACATCCAGCCTCCAAAACTGTGAGAAATAAATGTCTGTTGTTTAAGACACTCAATCTGTGCTATTTTGTTATAGCAGCCCGAGGTGACTAAAACAAGAAAATTTCTGTATTGCTGTCATCTCTTCCCATTATCTGAACCTCCACTTACATATGGGCGTGTCACAATCTCCCCCTCAGTTGAATCCGCCCCTCTCGGAGTTGCCAGGACAGGTCCGGTTGAAATGGGAGCGGGCAGCCCAGTCTGGCTGACTAGACCCTGCAAAAGCTGGGTCAGGCAGGGTGATCCGGACATAATCTTGAGCACATATGGCCAAAAAAGTATTCACCACGTGGGGTTCTGAAGGATCAAAGCTTGCCTGAGTATTTTTCCTTTGCAAGTTTCAATGGGTGGGAAAAGCCAATACTAGCAAAAACGATTCAGTAAACAGTGAATGGCTGGGGCGTGGGGAATGGATAAGGGAAGACAATTACCTTTTTCTCACAGCCGCCCAGGCTCCCAAACTTATCATATTTGCTGCCTTCCTCACTTTCCCTTCCAGGCAGTCAGCACGTCCTGTTAATCCGCGGCCACCAACTGTTCTCCTATCGGTCTCTTCTCTTTCATTCTCGTTTCGGGCCTTCGTTACCTGTCACCCAGACCATTACGATAGCCCACCTTCCGGTTCCCCAGCCACTTCGTCCTCCTGCCTGCTGCTGGGACGTCTGTATAAAATACACTCGGAGGATTCCAATTCCGCCTTTAAAACAAAATCCTTATAAATGCCCATTTTATTATTTAATAAGATCCGCAGGCCTTGCCTTTTTCTACTGTCCACCAGCAAAGCTGGCTGCTCACTGTCCCCAAAACATATCTATCCCATGTTTTCATTAAACGCATATTTTCCGAGCATTGTCTCTGTTTCAGCACCATTGCAGGACCTAGACACGCAAAGGAATCCTTGGTCCTTGAACACCAGGAGGTCACAGACGCTCAGGGGAGATCAGGAGGGACTAATGTAAAAGTGTGTCAGGAAACGGGGGACGGGATCCGACACATCTCGCTGGCAGTACTCACTTGGAGGAGCCTTCTCATTTGAAATGCCGTCAGTGTTGTTATTTCATTAATTGTTAAATGACTTTTACTTAATGAAAAGTCTGAAGGAGAATGGAGAACAACTGGGTCAGATACAGGACGATGAAGAGGAGGGCGTTATGGAAAGGCCTCCGGCAGTCAGGCAGGAACCGTGGGGACCCCAGGTTGGGCCTAAACACATGCTTATTCAATTTTCTTCCAAAATTCTGTGACAAACCAAATATCTGAGCAGGGCACCATCAGCACTCTGAATGTCCCTCATAAGCTGCCCCACTGGAGTGACAAAAGCCAAGATTGGGAACCTTCACATCCAGCATGGCGCTCCGCCACCTCTGAGGAGCTGAATGTCTGGGCATGTGACGCAAATTCTCTGAGCCTCTGTCACCTGCTTTGAAATCTGAGATAAAAAATTCCTATCTCATAGAGTGCTATGAGATTCACAAATGTAGAATTCATTTTTCATTATGCAAGTGCTATTAAGTCAGGAAACAAAGAAATGACCATGAAAGGTCAAATGACCGTGAAAGGTCAACCTTACCTTAATTTCTCAATTACAGGAAGCTTTCAACATTTCAAGTAAAATGAAGTCCCCAGCAATGACACCTGGGTTCCTTTGCTTTCTAAACCTTCCTCTCTTCTTATCAAGACCTCTTCCTCTTTGATATAGCTGCTCACAGATAACAACTACTCGCAGTCTCTGGATGATTCCATCCTTGACCCGCTCCTGTCTCAATGAGATGGGAAATTGTTCTCTGAAGATAGAAATGCACTTATGTAACTGCGTATACACATTTTCATCCCTTTTGGCAATAAAGGCTTATGGGGGGAAAAAATGTGTTTTTCAAGATGTGGCCATAAAACTATTTGGTAGGACCTTATAATCTCAGGGCCAAGAGAAAGAAAACAGCACAAAAAAGAGAAATTTCAACCAATGTTAGAGAACCACGGCAGTAAAACCTGTTTCCTGAACAACATAATTGCTAAGCCACGTGACCTTTTGCCGCCATGTGAAGAGTGAGAAATTCTCTAAATTAAATCAGTCTGAATGGCGAACCCGAGGGCGCATCCTGACTGAGACCTCTGGCAGCAGGGCAGAGGGCCGGACTGAGAAATCAGGCAGAATTGAAGGCCCCCTGAGAGAGCAGTTATGGGCGGAAGGGGAAGGTGTTTATAAGTTTCGCCAAGTCATCTCTTGCTGACAGACTGTGGCTTCTCGATGGAGTTTCCCACCTCTGTTTTATGTTTTTGCTTCTGTAGCGTGGCCTTGCAAGTCCCATAATGTCATCACGGCATGCTTCCATTCTCTGAACCAACACCCAGGCGGTAACTCCCAGCTGTGCATGTAAGTGAAGACTGAAGACAAAACGGGCTCTTCGCCTCGTGATCCTCAAATGCGCTTCTCTTGAAACAGAGCATGTCTGGGCTTCATTCAGATGGACCTGGGGAGAAGAGCAGGTAACTCCTATTGGCCATATTTGCACCTGGCTGAGCTGGAGCTTGGATGTTGTTCACAAATGGTGTGAAGAGACATCTTCCCCAACTCATCCAGGAATGTTTGGGGCTCAGATGCTACCAAGGAGTACTATAAGGTCATGTCCTCCGTCCTTGTCCCTTG
>NW_011888787.1:9853029-9861258 GCF_000151845.1 Pteropus vampyrus | reverse complement strand
CTGCCTGCTGCTGGGACGTCTGTATAAAATACACTCGGAGGATTCCAATTCCGCCTTTAAAACAAAATCCTTATAAATGCCCATTTTATTATTTAATAAGATCCGCAGGCCTTGCCTTTTTCTACTGTCCACCAGCAAAGCTGGCTGCTCACTGTCCCCAAAACATATCTATCCCATGTTTTCATTAAACGCATATTTTCCGAGCATTGTCTCTGTTTCAGCACCATTGCAGGACCTAGACACGCAAAGGAATCCTTGGTCCTTGAACACCAGGAGGTCACAGACGCTCAGGGGAGATCAGGAGGGACTAATGTAAAAGTGTGTCAGGAAACGGGGGACGGGATCCGACACATCTCGCTGGCAGTACTCACTTGGAGGAGCCTTCTCATTTGAAATGCCGTCAGTGTTGTTATTTCATTAATTGTTAAATGACTTTTACTTAATGAAAAGTCTGAAGGAGAATGGAGAACAACTGGGTCAGATACAGGACGATGAAGAGGAGGGCGTTATGGAAAGGCCTCCGGCAGTCAGGCAGGAACCGTGGGGACCCCAGGTTGGGCCTAAACACATGCTTATTCAATTTTCTTCCAAAATTCTGTGACAAACCAAATATCTGAGCAGGGCACCATCAGCACTCTGAATGTCCCTCATAAGCTGCCCCACTGGAGTGACAAAAGCCAAGATTGGGAACCTTCACATCCAGCATGGCGCTCCGCCACCTCTGAGGAGCTGAATGTCTGGGCATGTGACGCAAATTCTCTGAGCCTCTGTCACCTGCTTTGAAATCTGAGATAAAAAATTCCTATCTCATAGAGTGCTATGAGATTCACAAATGTAGAATTCATTTTTCATTATGCAAGTGCTATTAAGTCAGGAAACAAAGAAATGACCATGAAAGGTCAAATGACCGTGAAAGGTCAACCTTACCTTAATTTCTCAATTACAGGAAGCTTTCAACATTTCAAGTAAAATGAAGTCCCCAGCAATGACACCTGGGTTCCTTTGCTTTCTAAACCTTCCTCTCTTCTTATCAAGACCTCTTCCTCTTTGATATAGCTGCTCACAGATAACAACTACTCGCAGTCTCTGGATGATTCCATCCTTGACCCGCTCCTGTCTCAATGAGATGGGAAATTGTTCTCTGAAGATAGAAATGCACTTATGTAACTGCGTATACACATTTTCATCCCTTTTGGCAATAAAGGCTTATGGGGGGAAAAAATGTGTTTTTCAAGATGTGGCCATAAAACTATTTGGTAGGACCTTATAATCTCAGGGCCAAGAGAAAGAAAACAGCACAAAAAAGAGAAATTTCAACCAATGTTAGAGAACCACGGCAGTAAAACCTGTTTCCTGAACAACATAATTGCTAAGCCACGTGACCTTTTGCCGCCATGTGAAGAGTGAGAAATTCTCTAAATTAAATCAGTCTGAATGGCGAACCCGAGGGCGCATCCTGACTGAGACCTCTGGCAGCAGGGCAGAGGGCCGGACTGAGAAATCAGGCAGAATTGAAGGCCCCCTGAGAGAGCAGTTATGGGCGGAAGGGGAAGGTGTTTATAAGTTTCGCCAAGTCATCTCTTGCTGACAGACTGTGGCTTCTCGATGGAGTTTCCCACCTCTGTTTTATGTTTTTGCTTCTGTAGCGTGGCCTTGCAAGTCCCATAATGTCATCACGGCATGCTTCCATTCTCTGAACCAACACCCAGGCGGTAACTCCCAGCTGTGCATGTAAGTGAGGACTGAAGACAAAACGGGCTCTTCGCCTCGTGATCCTCAAATGCGCTTCTCTTGAAACAGAGCATGTCTGGGCTTCATTCAGATGGACCTGGGGAGAAGAGCAGGTAACTCCTATTGGCCATATTTGCACCTGGCTGAGCTGGAGCTTGGATGTTGTTCACAAATGGTGTGAAGAGACATCTTCCCCAACTCATCCAGGAATGTTTGGGGCTCAGATGCTACCAAGGAGTACTATAAGGTCATGTCCTCCGTCCTTGTCCCTTGCCACAGGCATGTACCTATTTGAGTCTCTAATTTATGAGAATGCTAGCTTGGGATGGATCATACCCAAGACCAAATTTCAAGAAAAGACATGAGGGGCCAGAAGAAGGAAACGACTTTGGAGTCAGTGCCACAGCCTAAGACACAGAGGAGAGCCTTGAATTCTAGCCCACTCGTCCTCTGACAGGGGTGTGCCTTGGAGAAATGACTCCGGTATCGTCAGGTTCCAACAGGAAATGGATGGCACACTCCAAGGGGGCAACCGAGGAGAATTTAATGAAGGGGTTATGTTTGAAGATGTGGGAGTCGTTAAGGAAAAAGGAATGGTGAGGTCTCTGGGTTTGGGGAGCTATTATCACCCTTAAGCCTGAAGTGTGAAGGGAGTAAGCCATCGCCAGAGCCTGGAGAGACTGGCAGCTCCGGGAGAGGTGTGGGCTATGGCAGAGGAGGGGTCATATCCAAAAACTTCCATTCTTCTCCATTCTTGAGTCTCTTGCCAGTGCCTCACATTGGCCAAACCCAACAGGAATCAAAAGAGCAAAGGCGTGTGATCCATGAAGCACCTTAAGGGTTAATTACGCGAGGCACGGAGCAGGCAGGGAGTGGAAGGTGCATCTGCAGGGGCAAATGGAGAACATGCAGCAACATTATTCTCACTCCCCACATCCTGGCCGACTAGGGCAATCAGAGAATTTTCACTGAGGCCAACGCCAGTGACCTGATTGGGCATGTCCTCAAGAGGTTGTCAGGGACCGCTCTGCCTTGGTTGGCAGCCTTCGCTAAGGCTGACAAGTTTCAGGTTCTACCAATAGCTACTAGGATATTTTGCAACATGGTAGCCAGTGCAGAGGGGCCAGTGAAAGCTACAGCATCGAAGCCACCAGGGCCAACAGGAGTGGCCGATCCATTTGCAGTGTCACCTCTGCAGAATGCTTGGAGGCCAGCAGTTTCTGAGCCCAACCAACCTCAAAAGGCACATGCAAACTCCCAGTTCCCCAATGCTCCCCAACTCCCATTGCTCTGCGGACATCCTCAGAGCGAGGACCAGGACTGACATGTAAGCACTCTGGGGACCTCAAACATCCTGAAGGCACGGGGAGAGGGACCAGCAAATCTTTTCCGTAAAGAGCCAAGTAGTAAATATTTTAGGCTTTGTGAGCTGCATTTTCTCCGTCACGACCATTCAATTCTGTCACTGCAGCCCCCAAAACAGCCACAGACAAGTAAACACATGAATGCGGTTGTATACCAATAAAACTACAGAAACAGGTGGCAGGCTGCGTCTGACCTTCGAGTGGTAAGTTTCCTGGCTACTGGCTTAGAATTTTGAGATCTGGGGTGTTCTTAAGTCCTGCCCTCATTTGTACGCACATGATGGGGGCGGGGGCTGGGGTCACATCTGTTTTATGTGTTGACATTCTTGATTTCTACTAGACTGTAAGCCACATGAAAACAAGAGCCCTGTCTCATTGTTCTGGGCATGCTCACTGCCGAGCATGAATAAATGAATGTCCACACAAGGGATGCTGTCATTTCCAGTCCCATCACCAATTTTTGTTAATTTAAACCTCATGCCTTGTTCATATATTTAAAATATGGAAAGATCAGAAAATGTATAGAGAAATAGACACTCCATACGGGTCCTAAATTTCTTATAAAATTGAAACACATTTTCATGGGCTGACTGGTGCCACTTTACTTTCATGAAGGTAGACTAGGTTAGCTCAAACAAACACATGTTGACGGTAGAAAAGTAAACATGATCCTAATTAATATGTTTGCTAATGAGACTCCCTGGATGGGTGTTTAACCATAACACATGAATTAAGTGTTTATTCCTAACATATGCTCGACTTAGGGGGTTGGGTATTCGGTGCTCTCCTTATCATACATGGCCTTCGAAAACACCAGAAAGAAATCTTTGCAACTCTGTACTAGCGATCTTGCATAAGTTCTTTCCCTTTCTACCTTCCTCCCCTCCCACCCGCCGGAGTATTTGTGCCACACTTGCTGTCATGAGTGTTCTCATAAAAGGTAACTTTGGAATTGCTATGCGATGCACTGGTCTCAGCACCACAACCATTAATGCAGATCCCAGGACTCACAGGACCCGTTTGCAGGAAAGCAGAGAGAGCTGGGGAAGAGAACACTAAACAGTTTAGGTAGCATAAGTTGCGACCTCAACCCCCCTCTCCAGGTAAAAAGAGAAAGCAAGAGGAGAAGATCGATCTGCCTTCCACACAGTCTGAATCTTCTTTATGACAAACGGAATAGGGCCAGCCGAGGACTGAAACGGGCTGCTTTTTCCTTAAGTAAACAGCAGTTTGAATCGTTTGACCATAAAATCTTGAAATAAGGGAGTTTTTCGCTTTCCCACAGGAGAAACAAACTTTTGGGGGTGGTGACATTTATGGGGCACAGAGACTCTGGTAAATGAGTTTCAGCATGAGTGGCTAGAAATGTCTACACTCAAGCTTCAAGAAAGAGATATGACCTCCATTTGTAGGTCACTGAGTTCATTCAATAAATATTTATTGAGTATTCACCAAATATCCAGCAGAGATGAATTCAAATCTAGATGCTTCCACTTCATCCAGCCTATGTATGAGCTGTTAGACAAGCATTTTAGAAGGTGTATATTTGATACTTGCTTTATAGTCATTGCAGAATCAGAAACAGGATCCTTGCCACAGACATTCCTCTGGCTGAGTTTGTGCCATGTCTCACCTTGACACAGCTAGCCAAGAGAATGCAAAAAAATAAAATAAAAAATAAATAAATTTTGTAGCTTAATGACAGGCAATTGATAAAATGTTTTTCTTATTTTTTTGTGAAAAAAAGTTTTTGTTTAGTTTATTGCAATCTAAGTAAAATGTGAAATGTGAATTTTATCTTTTTATTTTTCAAAAGGCAATAGTTCTTCATAAAGCCTATGGTTCGAGTATTTCTATTTTGATAAATTATAAAGTGACTTCCACTCCTATTGCCTTTTCCTGCTGAGACCCAGCTCTTTCCCGGGTCTTGACCTCTGCCCTTTCAACCTCTGGCACATGGCTATTACTCACAGCACCAAGCAGAGGTCAGTAAGTTACTGAAAAAGACCAAAGGAAAAAAAAATCCTTACTGCTTCTCAACGAGTGTTGGCCTGAAAGCACAGTTATTCATTTTATATTGGGAGGACAAATTTTTGTATGTCAGCCTATGTATGGGCAATACAGACAATGAGTGAGCCAGACGAGAAGAAATGTTAAATTGTTGAAGTCTAAGTCTATTTGACACTCTGTGAAATAAAAAAGGTACAACCCTCATTCTTTCACCCCAAGACATTCTGCTAAAACTAATTCTTATGAACAGTAGGACATGAATACAGACCATGAAAAATACTGGATTTTAGAATAAATAATTAATGTAACTAGAGTCAATAGGTGGCAGATGATAGTTATATATTGAGGGGAAAACTTAAATGCTTTCATGCTGTTTCTGAATTTCTCATTTACTTTGAAAGAGTTGTGTAGTCCTAAAGAGTCATTTAGTCCTAAAAGAAGACATATTTAGCTGCAGGTCTCGAGCCGTCAGTGGACAGTGTGGTCAACGCCAACTGCCAGTGAATTTAAAACTCTGTTGGTAAGAAAACAGGCGTGTTTTCAATACGGATTGACACTATTGAAGAGACAGGCATAACTGACATCGTTTCAGTAATACTGTACTAAGATATATCATAGGATCTGAGAAAGTGTCTGATACTTAGAGTAAGCGTTAAGTCAAACACTGGGGTAAAAAAAACACGTTCCAGACTGCCACAGATGTTCTCAGCAAAAGTGTGTGGGATGTTCAGCTGATGGAAAATTCAGCATTGAGGGGACTATTAAATAGTGTTCTTAAAAAAAAAAAAAACACTACCCAGGTTTCTCTGTGGTATGATTCTTTGTTTTGAATTTGCTAATAGGAGCTAAGATGTAAATGTCAGTGTTCAGCTATCCAGTCCTCGTGGGGCATCTTTAAGAGAATCGTGCTAGAGGGGGAGGTTTTCAGATATGCTCTTTGTGGCAATGGGGTAGTGGGATAAAGATATGGATTTGACAGAAATGTTTGAGAATTAGAGAGCTCAGAATCTGATCCTGTGATTGCATGAAAGCATTCTGGTTTGAGTGTTTGGCGGTAATACAGGTACTAACTAATACAGCCACACAGCACAGAAATTGTTTGATTTGAGTAGCAGGTTAGGACACTAACATAGAGACCAGTACTGAGGTGATCATCAAGGGGCAAAGATTGCATAAGCAAACTCGGCACATGGAATGTGACTCCTACTTGCGAAAGAAAATGTCCAAATACCGCAGGAGAAACTTGAGCAACTAAAAGAACATTGGTTAGATATCATCTCCAACCTTCTAACCCTAGCTCCATTATTTTGCAAATAAAGAGACCAAGGTGCTAAGAAGAAAAGTGATTCCTCCGATTATATTTTTTATTCATTTATATTTTTTATTCATTCATTTATTCAATAAGTATTGAATGAACACCTATGATGGGCCAGGTGTCACGCTAAAGAGTAGGTGGGAGTAGAGCCAGCTTTGCAGATCTTGTGTTATCTGTGTTGCACATAATTTTAAGAAAAGAGTGTAAAATTAGGTCAAAAAGTGAATGCTTATGTAGAATAATGGAAAAAGACAAATTAAAAAAAATGTGAAAGCCAGTAATCATTACAAGCATCATGAAATCCAGAAAAATAGTGTCAGATTTTTATTAATCAACTGCCTATCACGCCTCTATAATATTTTTTTCTATTTTGACTGCATATTCTTCTATCACCTTTTCAATGACAATGATTTTATAAGATCATTTTCTATAGACAGAAAGAAAAGATATTTTAGTCTTTACTTCAGCATCGTTGATCAAAATTTGTTTGTGGTAATTGGCAATTTGAAGTGTTTTTTTTTATTTCAGCTTCACAACTCATTCTCAGTAAGGTAATATAAAATTTCAGAATTTCCATCAAATCTGGGAAAATATTTATCAGGGAGAGAACTTCTTTTGATTTGGTTCCAGCAACGAGAACGAAACCCTCTAGGATTTTATACAGCTGATGATTGGGAGAATTTTTCATAGACTTGTTTTGGCACCATATAGTTCAAACCTTGTTTCTTTTCTACTACCACTATACCTCCCCTGCTTGGAGCCATAGGAACACATTCATTTCAAAGCACAACCTCTGGTCCTTCATCATTGAGGATGAGCTGGCACAGAGGCAGTAGTATTATATCTGGAAGCTGTTCTTGGACTGGATCGGCAAGTTATAGCTTAGCTACACACAAACACACACAAAAAAAACGTAAATGTGAACCACAGGAATATATTTCATTAAACTAAAATTATATGAAACTTAACTCTCCCTTAGCCGAATCCCGAAATCAATCCTGGCCACGTTAACGCCACTCAACATGAAGGAGAGAATGTGACAGAGAGGAAGTCGGTGGGGGAGGATCTGGAAGTACAGCTGACTGTGGTTAAGGTTTCCTACTTATGCAAAGTTTACCAAAAATAATTGTCATGCGAAATTTTATTAAAGACATCCCTCCCTGCCCGTAAGGGGAAAATACTAGTTAGGAACCTGAAGTCGAAAATACACTAGCATGATGGTAAATGTACCCCAGGTACTAGGGATTCAATAATGAAAAATAAGTAGCCATTTGAAAGCCATCCAACGGCTTTCTAAGCCAGTAAACCAACTATTACCACACACATGTGTATGGTGTATATTTGCCAACGTAGAGGATAAGCATGTGGACTACTTGTGAAAATATTTAGAACACATACCTCTCCCTCATACCTTTCAGGGAGCAAAGGAAACTTGTTATAATTGAGAGCAAAAGCCAGTCACTCTAAACAGTAGTCTAGGACCAGATAAAAGATCTTTTCCAAAGGCCATATGTTATTCTGAGCAGCATTTTAGTTTACGATCCACATGTGGCTACAAACAAAGGGGACAGTGAAACTAATTGGTAAAAGAGCCTTGCTAGATTTTTAAGAAGTGATAAACTAGAAAGAGCAACCCTAAAATTATTTATCATCTGTCAAGCAAATTTTCCAAGTATTACAAGTTAGAGAATAGCATCTTTTCCAAAGACAGCTTATGTAGCCACTGGAACCCTGTCACCTATCTGTACTCCACCTATAACCACCATTTATTGAGCACTTAACCATCAACAGGCTCTGGGCTCTGGGCTT
>NW_011888787.1:9846999-9852054 GCF_000151845.1 Pteropus vampyrus | reverse complement strand
GTGTATATACTTATTGCGTTTCTCTGGGAAGCCGTTTGTGATATTTAGGACACAGCTTTATCTTGCTATAAGGTGATATGGACACACGCTACGTAAAAATGCCTAGTTAGTCACATATGCCTAGCAGAAGTGGGAGCAAGTATTTCCTTGGCTAAAAAGCTGACTCCGAAACTATTGTTCCTTAGGCCCTGTAATGACATCCTCCTAGTAATATCTCTTTTAATGAAGAAAACGCATTCTGATGAAACTCTTAAACGCAATAATTCATCAGAGGAGTAATGACCCAGAAAGTCCCAGGGCGGGCGTCAGCTTCAGCAGCCAGGGCTTTGCTTCCACTCCCCAGACTGCCTGAGATCAGAGCGGATTCAGAGAGGCCAGAGCATGTCGAAGCATCGCTGCAGCTCCGCCCTCCAGCTTAGGCTCAGCTCCATCCCCTGCATCCATGGACACCAAGAATTCGTGTCATAAAAAATATCGTTACCTTTTAGAGCAACGATGTCCTTCATAGATACCGGATGATCCTGAAATCATTTCTGGGGAAATCTCATTTCTTGCCGTTTGGCCCAATCCTGGACACATAGTACGGTGGGAAAATGCATTCGCATTCCAAAGGCATAGATATGGACTTCCAGGCTTACTTTCAGGGAAGTGTTACCACCATCCCACACCAGTACAGGAACCACCACCTGCCCCGCAGTGGGCGGGCACTGGCCGCGCGTGCGCACTGGCAGGACTGAGGCGGTAAAGGCAGTCGGGCTCTGAGCTCACTGGGCAGCCCCACATCTAGTCATAGGAAACAGCCCGGGTGCCTTTCCTGTGCTTAACGTACTCTCATGATCCGGCATGTTCCCCTCTCAGAACTTACCTTCTCCTCAGGTAGGCCAGGCCCTAAATCTAAATGTCTGCATCCTCAGGTGCTGCATTGGCCACCATCACCTCAAAAGGTGGACACCACCTGGAATTGAATATTCAGCACGTTCTTTGATGTCCAAGACCAGAAACTCTCTAAACCCACTCAAAACTCTGACCAGAGGATCTTTGCATCTGAAGGGCTATAACCTGCCCCTAGTCATTCAGCCCGTTATTTACTGTGTGCCGGTGTAGTCAGAGCATCGTCATTATAATAGGACAGAGAAGTATCAGAGGACGTTAAACCACTAAACAGGGGCCGGATCAAGAAGAAACTTGTTGGTAAGGATTTGAGACACCCCTGGGGACTTCTGGAACTAGGTCACAAAACATGTTATTGACAGAGCTGAGACTGAAATGCAGGCCAGTCTGACCCCACAGGGCAAACCCTTAATAATTAGGATGAATCCCTAATTGCGGTTCTTACCATTATAAATCAACTTTCAAAGTTTTGTTTGTATTTTATTCTTTTTTCCAGTATAATACCTATTTCTTTACATCCCTTTATTGGCCAATTTCTTAAACTATTCACCGATACCCATGGCCTCTCAGTTCTCACCACCCGTCACTCTCTGTCTCTTAAAATCTGTTCCTTGCTCTCAATATTTTGTGTGTGTGTGAAACTCCTTCCTCAAAAAGTCCCAGTGTGGTCACTGAACTTTTTTTTTTTTTTTTTTTAGTTTTCATTCTTTGCAATGTCTCTGCAGCATTTAATACCCTTTTCTTCCAGAAAGTCTCTTTCCTTTAGCATCCGTGACACGGCAATCCACTTTATTATGCTCCTTCGGTGTCCACTCTTCCTCCTGCCCCCTGAGTATGTTCCCCAGCTTCTGTTCTCAACCCTCTTCTCTAGGTAGCCATTTCCCTCGTGTCCACCACCTAGAAGTAGGTGATTCCTAAGCCCTGGACCCTGCCTCGAATTCTTCATTTGGCTCATGGTCAGAATCCTTTTTTTCCTTCTCAACTCATTTCTCCGATTACATTTCTTATTTCTGTTAAAGGTTACATAATTCTTCAAGCTGGAAAACCTAGTCATCCTAGATTCTCCCCTCATCTCTCACAGCCAATCACTCAAAAAATCCTATAGATTCAGTCATGACAATATTTCTCCTATGTGTCATCTATTCCACTGCCACTGTCCCAATTCTTACTCTCGTCTTCTCTTGCCCATATTATTGAACACATTTTCTGCTTTTCTATAAACTGATATAAGAGTATTCTTCCAAAAATTTAAGCTCTGAGCATATATGCCACTGCCTTACTATTTAAAAAAAAAAAAACACTCCAATCAGTCCTCATTTCCCTCGTTAAAAAAATCGAGACTCTTAACTACAGCTTGAGTAACAATCCAGACAGGCTAGGATTTGCTGAAGTAACAAATAGTTCCCAATGTCTCAGTGCCTTAAAATAATGCATTTATTTTTCATTCACACAAATCCGATAGGGGTTCAAATGACTCTCTAACAAAGCCATCTACCACGTGATGACTCAGTGCTTGCATTTCCATGCCAATGCATGTTTTATAGTCTCAACAGAACCATATACAGAGTTGAGCACCAGTAATTAAATGTTTCTTCCAACACATATTCCATTAGCCAAAGGAAATCTCATGGCTATGCCCAATTTCAGGAAGTATAGAGGTACAGTGCTCCCATGAGCCCAGAAAAAGGGAGCCGCAAAACTTCAGTTCACAGCAGCGGGGTTTGCCACAGCTTCCGAACATTCCCATGATTTGTTCCTGGCTTGTCTAGCTAAGCTCACCTTTGGCTACTCTCATCTGCCTTTCGCGGTCGAAGGCCCAGCCTTCCTGGGATAATTTCAGTTTTCCTAAACACAGGATGACTTTCTTCCATATGTTCTTGTTTGAATTCTCAGGCCTCACAATGAAGGTCATCTGTCTAATAAAATCTCTGTCTGACCCCTCAAGAATATATTAAATGCCTTGGTAACATATCTGCCTAAACCCTGCATTTACTCTATTATACATTTTTCATTCCGTACTAGTATTGCTTCTTTGCATTGTGATATTTCCCCCAGAAAACTGAAATCTTGATAATAAGTATTAGATGGGCTGCCTATCTAATAGGTGCTCAATAAAAATGGTTCTATAATGGCATCATCTACCACGTAAAGGCCAAGTTTTCTAGCTTAGTCATAATCTGGCCCATATGACCTTCCCAATATTATCTCTAGTATATGTCTTGTTGAACCTTATTTTACCACACAGTTCAGTTACTTACTATTTCCACTACACACCCCCATTCTCCCATCTTTGTGTCTTTGTTTACACTGCTTCCCTTTCCTGGAAGCTTGCCTCACCACACTTTCGCATTTTCAAGCCTCACAGGTATTTCAAAAGCCAGTTCTAAAGACAGTTCTTTTAGCCTGAATAATGTCTCCCTCCTCTGAATGCCCATCAAATTTTACCCACAGCCTAAAACACCACTTTATCACACAAAGTGCTCAATAAAGAATTGTGGGATGAATGCTGAATGTTTTACTACATCATATAAAATCCTTTCCATTCCCTCCCCACCTCAGAACCAAGAAATGGATACCTAAAAGTCTATGAAATATTCAACACCCTTTTCAATCCCTATTAATAAGCTGCTGGGACAATGATCCTAGTGGACAGAAATATCTGTGTAACTTTAAATGAATTATCAACAATCAACATTTTGCTGAGGAAAACCAATAGGTATGTCTTATTTGTCTTTTTTGCCTTATTTTTTCTTCCTGTTGGATTTATTAATGCCCATATCGTCAGAGCTATAATAAGCCCTAAAATTAATGATCAGTGTCTTTTGTAGCTTAAGACTTAATTTATTGCCCAAGATTTAGACTCTGGCACAATTAGGTTTTGATACATAGACGTTTCTGCTTACTCGGGACATAGTAGGAAAGGACTCCACATTTTGAATGGCCTCATAAATATATATTGAATTTAATTCTCTAACATGCAAAAACCATTTTTCTGTTGTTTGGAGGTTTTTCAGGCTAGGGGTAGAATGTGTTCCTATAAGTATTTTTGTTGTGTGCCATTAATTAGTTCATAAATCAACATGTCTTAGAATTGCACAGATTACCCTAAAGCCAATAGACTTAGCATCAGAACATACAAATGCATTCTTCAATCTCATCTATGTCTTGAAATGTTGTGTTCTAAGCAATTAAGATTGCTTGGGTCACTTGGACATTAGTAAGAATTTAGTGATACTTCAGTAGTTTTTACTGTTTTCTTTTTTGAAAAAAGTTACTATTTTTAACTACACGATTATATAGGTTAGAAAAGTCTCTGGAGAAAAAAAGAAAATACTGAACTAAAAGATAAAAAGCTAAGTTAACGTCTTCCAAGGTTTCTCTACTCAGAAACAACCACAGTTAATATACATATGTTTTACTCCATCTCTGAAGCCTTTATTTGTATGTATGTATTTTTAATTTTTTTTTTTTTTTCTGATTTCTGGTCAAAATACTTTGTGTGCTTTATTGCTCACTCTCATCTGTTGGTCGTGAGGCTTTTTATTTTTTTAATGAGGCTGTGAAATTGTGAGTTCTCTGACTAGGACAATAGAGGGAAAAAGGAGCAAGAAACGCAAAGGATGAGAACTCTCATATTGGGTTGTTGCCATCACCTCCAACATCGCTGCAGCAACGAATGGGTCTGGTTTCATTACATCCTCTTTTGCCATAGCTGCTGTGCCCTGACCTGGTGCGTGCAAGGCATACGCACAGAGGCCACGTGCCTCTACATCTCCCGACTTGATTTTTACTTCTGACTTTGGAAATGATAGTTTAAATGAGGGAACAAAGCCTCACGATGGAGGGAAATGACAAAAGATTGAGATGTGACTTTGGTTGAGAGTAGGTTGACCTGGAGACAAATTCATTTATTTTTTGTTCACCTCCGGCTCCAAGCTCCCAAAGATTTAAATAGATCAAAATGATCAACACTGATAATGCTTCGGGGTCATTATAAGCAAGTAAGCACATTATCCAGGTACCATCTCTGGTTCACTAGCCCACTGTGTGCACACGGACGACCTTCACTTGAGTCTGAAAAGTTCAATAATCCACCTCAGATTTAGTTGAAACATAGAAGATTGGGCCCATTCTCATGCCAAGTCACCTCGGAAATACAGCTCT
>NW_011888787.1:9829984-9846949 GCF_000151845.1 Pteropus vampyrus | reverse complement strand
GACTTAGCATCAGAACATACAAATGCATTCTTCAATCTCATCTATGTCTTGAAATGTTGTGTTCTAAGCAATTAAGATTGCTTGGGTCACTTGGACATTAGTAAGAATTTAGTGATACTTCAGTAGTTTTTACTGTTTTCTTTTTTGAAAAAAGTTACTATTTTTAACTACACGATTATATAGGTTAGAAAAGTCTCTGGAGAAAAAAAGAAAATACTGAACTAAAAGATAAAAAGCTAAGTTAACGTCTTCCAAGGTTTCCCTACTCAGAAACAACCACAGTTAATATACATATGTTTTACTCCATCTCTGAAGCCTTTATTTGTATGTATGTATTTTTAATTTTTTTTTTTTTTTCTGATTTCTGGTCAAAATACTTTGTGTGCTTTATTGCTCACTCTCATCTGTTGGTCGTGAGGCTTTTTATTTTTTTAATGAGGCTGTGAAATTGTGAGTTCTCTGACTAGGACAATAGAGGGAAAAAGGAGCAAGAAACGCAAAGGATGAGAACTCTCATATTGGGTTGTTGCCATCACCTCCAACATCGCTGCAGCAACGAATGGGTCTGGTTTCATTACATCCTCTTTTGCCATAGCTGCTGTGCCCTGACCTGGTGCGTGCAAGGCATACGCACAGAGGCCACGTGCCTCTACATCTCCCGACTTGATTTTTACTTCTGACTTTGGAAATGATAGTTTAAATGAGGGAACAAAGCCTCACGATGGAGGGAAATGACAAAAGATTGAGATGTGACTTTGGTTGAGAGTAGGTTGACCTGGAGACAAATTCATGTATTTTTTGTTCACCTCCGGCTCCAAGCTCCCAAAGATTTAAATAGATCAAAATGATCAACACTGATAATGCTTCGGGGTCATTACAAGCAAGTAAGCACATTATCCAGGTACCATCTCTGGTTCACTAGCCCACTGTGTGCACACGGACGACCTTCACTTGAGTCTGAAAAGTTCAATAATCCACCTCAGATTTAGTTGAAACATAGAAGATTGGGCCCATTCTCATGCCAAGTCACCTCGGAAATACAGCTCTAAGTTTTCTTGACATCTAGACCCACATAAGCCTTACTTTTTACTTTATAGGGTAAATTCCAAAACATAATATTTGTTCTTTTCTTGGAGATGGTAAAAATAGATTAAAGTATCCTCATTAAAGATTGAAAATAGGAGGCAGCAGAAAATACAAGCATTTGAAATAAAGACTTACCAAGTAATGAGCCAACAGAAACTTCTTTATGAGATGCGGGAAGGGCTGGCGTGGCTACAGTATGGAGTGCGGTGGAGGACACGAAACGAGGGAAACCGAGCAGGAGAGTAAAGAATGAAGAAAAAGTGTAGTAGAGCCGAGCAAGAGACATTCACAGGTGTTCGGACAGTTCAAACATGCATGGGAGTCTTCAGAAAAAAAAGAAATAAGGCGGTGTGTTGCGGAAGGGGCGTATGTGATAGCAAAAAGTACCACATGTCAATAATTAGAAGGGAGAAAGAGGCGCTGAAGAGTCAGAGGAAGAAGTGAAAGAGAGAAGGAAGTACGTAAGGAGAAATTCACCTGCGGAAATGGGCTCAGATGCTGCCTTTCGCGTTCTTACCATGGCTTTAAAAGATGAAGGAGAAGACCACTGGCCACGTCTTCAATTCAGCTAATAACAAATAAACCAGTTCAATGTTCAAACCAGTACAGTGTCTGTTCCACTGATCACATTCAGCGTGGCCTTGAATGTGATCAGTGGAACAGACACTGTAATGACTCCTCTTATATCTTTCCATATATTCAGCATCTGTTTTTTAAGTAAAAAAATTAATCTCCTAAACCAGAGAGGCCTCCTTAAGGGACAAGTCATGTAAATGAAACAAACAAACAAAACCATGACCCAAAGAGAACTGCAAACATCATCAGTGCAACCATTTATCTATCCATGTATTCATTTGTCTTTCATTATTTCTTTATCAACTCTTATTTATTCTTTCTTTACTCCATAAAGGCACCATTATTGGGCACAAGTAGACTAATAAAGTAAAGACCTATCTTTAAGGAGTCTGCACTCTAGGGTAGAATCATCATTTCCATTCTGGTAAAAACTCACATAAAGTTCATTGGTTTTGTCTTAATCCTGGGTTTCTTTTTCCTAGGTTTGGATCCCAGTCTCCAAGTCACACACACACACACACACACACACACACACACACACACACACACCCTCTTCAGAGTGATAGCCTAATTATTTTTTATCAACTTAAGGGGGGGAAAAAACCCTTATATTTGTATTATATCTTTCAGTATTCCATAGGTTATCTTTTCCCAGAAGAAATAAACCATGCCAAGCCCCCAGCCCGCTGCCTGGCATGTGGTGGGTGGCTGACATGTCACTCCTTTTTCTCTCTCCCCTTTAAGAGCTCATCTTATGTGGTGTTAACATCCACCCACCCAGTGAGCTAAGCTGAATAGAGTTTGATCATTCTCACTAGCATTTGAGAAAAAAGAGAAGTCTAAGACTAACCAAGGTGACAGTTGGCAGGTCCATGACCTCCGACTCCTAACCCGGTATTCTTTACACTCAGCACGTTACCACCTATTATTAGGACAAATATAAGGAAAAAAAATTGAAATGCAGAAGAAATTCCACTTGGAGTTGAACCGTTAGAAGCTGTTGCATCACTGCGATTTTTCTGAACCTGCTTTAAGATACCTGACGGCTCACACACACCTTGATCTCGGTGGCCTACTAAGTCCTGTCCAGAGGCAGCAGCAAGAACTCTGGGTTGCTGGCCTCTCAGAAGTCCTATGTCAGATAGGAATAGTTTCCCAGTGATGACCACTGCCATTCCCTCCTTATGCCATCCACATCAAAGCCAAAGTTCTCATGATTAGCTTAAGGTGAGATGCCATTGAGCCATAGCCACACCCCTAACTCTCTCTGCTCCAGCAACACAGTGCCCCTGCTGTTCCTCAGAACAAACCAGGCCTGCTGCCACCTGAGGGCCTTTGCTCTGCTGTTCACGCTGCCTGGAACACTGTGCCCAGTTACTCTCAATGGCTGCTTTCACACTGCCTTTAAGTCATTGCTTAAATGTCACCTCTTCCATAAGGCTCAGCCTGTCCCCTATACTTAAAATGTCAACTACCCCTGCCCGCCATTCTCCTTACTCTATTTTTTTAGTTTTTTTTTTGCCATAGTACTTATCATCTTCTAAAGTATATGCCATATTTATTTAATATGTGTATTACTTACCATCTGTCCCCGCCTCCCTTGCCTATCTCATTCAATATACTTCAAGTGTTTAATTAGTTTGTGTTCAATGAATGAATGAGTGAATGAATGAATGAACACATCCCTAGACAGACGTCAGGAGCTAAGATGGATACATGGTAGATATTGTTCCTGTACTGAGATTCAAGAGAGGACTTAAGTCTTTCACATTGTTATAATTATTAGAGTTACTTCGATATCTTTTGGTTTTTTCCTTCCGGAAATAATTCCCAGTGCGATCTTGGGTTCCTTAAATCTGGCTGTCACCCTGCGGGAGCCATTTCCCCCGGGGCCACCCGTATCATCAAAGCGGCAAGGGCGAGGGCGGTGCACTAATTGGGGCTCGTTCCTGCCCTTGCACCAGACAGCAAACGCCTTCCACCCGAGGCGGTGCACCTGGCAGCAGCTGCGGCGCCCAGTCGAAGCCGGTCACACCTGCGCTTCGTCGTTCGTTGCCGGCGGCAGGTTTTGCTGCCTGATCCACGCTAGCATTCCGGTGCCGCTCTCCTAACTAGCACGGATTCCACCTGGTGAAACTTGTTTCTCCCGCTTCCTGCTCTGTCCGCTTTTCTCTTATAGAAACATTATTTATTTATAACATATTGTAACAGACAACTCTATAGCCCAGAGGGGAGCGTACTTCTTCCTAACGCACCCACATAAGGTATTAAGAGTGATTTTTCCACTTGCGAGATATAGGCCAGGAAAGTAGTGTGGGTCTGGTGGGAACCAGAGCTGGAAGGATCGGAGGTCCTGCGCAGACCCGGGGCAGCGGGGAGTTTGATAAGACTTCTCCCCTCCGAGCCGGATCTGCGAGCTTCAGTCTCTAAACGCACACGCTCAGCTTCCTCCTTACGTGCCTCTAATGTGTGTGTATTTGGAAGTGGAAAACGCTGACCTCTCTGATCTGTTTGACGGGCCATATACCACACAACGTGTCTTGAAGGGGGAAGGAGGGAGGAAAGCCTTTAATTTTCTCTCATTTGTCATGGTTTTCACTTCCATTTGGATGGTATGTGTCAGAAGACTCTGTGTGGTGACATGTCATACCCTTGTCATCATCTGCTCTCCACAGTCTGCCTCATGCCCGCCAGTTGTACCTCGGAGTCGCTTCCGCAGGCCCCGTCCCTCCTTGAACTGCACAGAGATCATTTCCTAGTCCACCTTTGCTGGCATTATAACAAAGCTCAAGCGTGACCCTTTTAAGGGAGGGGACATATGCTTTTAGGACCGGGCTTTGCTAGGCACACAATGTATAACTATGGATTGACCGCTTAACCACCTAATAAGACGTTAATAATCTTGCCACTACATCTGGAAGGCCACTCCGTCTATTACCAGAGAGAATCCAGTCTTACTCTTAGCCAATCACAAACGTGCTTGGGGGCCAGGGAATGGTGTGAGCGGTATCTTTACAGCTTTCCTTGGGTTCAGAGACAGGCTTGCCATCCTTCCTCCCCCCTTTTTCCTTTAGGGCTCTCTGCCCTCCCAAGGTCCTGGCTCCATCTGCTTATGGTTCCCGTAGAACAAGTCTGTAGGATGCATTCCTGGCTCCATTTACAGAAGTGGATGCTAGGTAGATAGTCACATTCTTCAGCATAAAACATCTGAAAGACAAACAGACTCCCATTTGCTAATAGCTATCGTCTCTCAAACATAATACGAGAAGCTAGACATTTATGAAGCTCTGCCTATGTGCCAGGCACTGTACTAAGCATCTTACATGTATTATCTCGTTTAAAGTTTATGAAACCTATGAGTTGAATAATATCATTTTTCTGATGATTTCATGGACTAGGAAAGTAAAACATCGAGAGTCATACGGCTAAGCCATAAAAAATTCAGAATCCAAACCCCAGCGGTCTAATTCTAGAGCTGGCATGCAGTAGGGTCTACAGTAGTGTTGAGACGATTAAGGGGACTGAGATTTGCAAAACACTTAAACTATTGCCTGGCACATGGCACATTCAGTGCTTCCCACCAAGGACAAACATGGAATGAAAACAAATGGGCAAAGGAAAAGAAATGCCTGTTGCCACACATTATTTGGAGAGTGTATATAAAGAACGAAGGTTGGAAAAAAAAAGTTGCATTGAGAAGCTTTCTTTCCTTTATCAAATATTTATAGACTGACTATTAAGGGCCAGGCCCTGAGCTCGGTGGAAAGATTCAACCTAATTGTTGCCTCAAAAAAGGCAGAGGAAGAGATATAAATGGATTAGCCCATAAAGCGTTGTAGGCCTTATTAGAGCAAGATTTACAGAGAAGAGGGAGCGATTGATTCCTACAGGGGTGGGGTTCAGGGTCAGGAAAGATTTCGTAGGCGTGCCATTGGCTGGAATGAGGACCTCCAATTTGTAAAACAGTTACTATAACAACGAGGGTACTTCAGAGTCAATGTTTTCCTGACTTTTGTCTGCCAAGCCTGGCAGCACCCAGATGCCACTCACAGATGTCTGAAGGCTATTTCTGGTCACATCCCCCCTCATCAGTGCAGTGGGAAGCAGACATTGTTCACTACCATATGCTTAATGAAGCGTAGAGATTAAATCCAAACACACAGTCACACAAACCTGCTTCAGCACTGATGACTAAATCACCTCTTTTCTTTGTTCCAGAAAGGTCATGTTTGCTGTAGATATGAAGAGGGTGTTAGGCAGTGAACTCGGGGTTTACATTTCAGTTTCGTTTTGTTTGTATAGCCCCTAAATCCTACTAATTTTCTATCACACCCATATCACCATATTTCCCTGTTGTCATTACACGAAGCTAAACTGATTTACCTCCCTGCCTACATTTTACAGAGTTAGGATAAACTCAGGAAAACACGACAGACTAGAAAAGATGCTGGGCCTGAAGTTCGGTGATTTGGCCTCTAATCTCTGCTCTTTCATTTACTAGCACCGCTTAACTGGATTGCTTATCTGTAAAATGGGCTTTATAATAGACACAGAGCGAGTTGCTACTCTGAAACTTGGAGAGAAATAAAATTGGCTTCTGAGAATTCAACGCATCGAATTCCTCACGAGGAATGCGACAAGCGTCTACAGTAATAAACCAAGAGAGTCTCTGAGATGTGTAGCTTTAGAAACATCCCAAATTCCAATCAGGTTGGTCTGGGTGCAGACTCAGGGACAGTAAACTTGAACATAATTAAGATTTAGTTAGTAGAAAAAAAAAATCAATAGTATTACATCCTCTTTGGAAAAAGAGTTAGTGAACAAAATGATAATCTAAGTAATAATCTAAGACAGGTGGGTGGGGGTGTTAGCCAACTATGGGCTAACACCAGTTTGTCGCCTAGTTTTGTAATAAAGTCTTATTGGAACATTTGCTTACATATTGTCAAAGGCTGTTTTTGTATTGTTATTACAGAGTTGAATAGTTATAACAAATCACATGGCCCATGATACTTAAAGGATTTTCTATCTGGCCCTTTACAGGAAAGCTTGCTAATTTCTAATGTAGAAAATCAGTTTCAATGTCCCAGTTTGTGATCAGAACAAAATATACTCCTATCAGTTCCCAAACTGGGGCTTGGAGGCCCTGGTTCTTAGAATATCCATTGTTTGGCTATAATTATAAATGTCCCCTCATACGGATATAGTGACGGGAACTCCAGAGTTTCCAAGTTTGGAAATGTCTAGGATGAAATGTCCAATAAGTCCAATGCGAGAAGTTAATGACCCCAAGAGCCGCATGTCCACCTTGGACATGAATGCATCAAGCTATCAGAGCTTAGCACCATTTAATATTCAAATATATAATCCCCCTGTTCTATCCCACACCCCTAAAGCAATCTTCTAATAATTGACTTCCCACGTAGAGAACCTTCCCTTCCCCCACCAGAGAGCTGGTCAAGTTGACATGCCTGCCTGCCAGTTGCATTGTTCATTACAGATGCCTAACTTGATGTTCTGGCTTATCTATGTCAGTCTGTGTGAACTTGGTTTATGTGCCTCAGTCCCTGAGCGGCAGGCACACTCTCAATGGACCAACACATTCGAGGTTCCGAACCCACAAGGTTGTGTGAGAATTACATGACTAATGTACATGGACCGACTTGGTAAACCCTAAAGACCCACTATGTTGCTTTGATTTCCAGAGTGTGCGTCTTTAATAAAAGCTGAGGGAGAAGGGTAGGACTCTTCTCTGTGGAAGAAGCTTTGCTAATTGTGGAAATACTGTCTGTATGGTTTGTTAACACTTTTTAATTGAGGTGCCTGGTAGAAACTTATCAGGCAGTTTCAGTTCAAATTCTTGCTTAAATGTCTCTTAAATCTATTCTACCCTCACCCTCAGCCCTCCCCCACCCCTCAGAGAAGCTCTCATCTTCTCTGACCTTGGCCTACAGCAACCGCCTGTCTCTAGTCTACCCATCCCTAATGGTCTCTCAACCATCAGGTACCAGAGTGATCTACCCCAAACATGAAACTCAGCGTGTCAGCCTCATTAAAATTATTTCAGGAATGTAGCATTCAAACTTCTCTACGTCCTGGCCCCACCCAACCAGACACACCAGCAGCCACCACAGCCATTATCCAGCCACACTCTACCACGTACAAATTCTGTAACGCAGCATTCCCTTTATATTTCTTTGCTATGTCTGGCTGCGGATTGTTCCCCACAGCTTTTTCTTCCCTTTTTCACCTGATTAAAAATATATTTCCCTGACCTGACTCCCATTCCTGCCGCAGCCAGATGTGGAGCAAGTGAAATGTAGGAAGTAGAGAAGTGTGCTTTTGTCTCGCTTGATGGAAATAAACGAGCTCGTCCTGGACCTCTTCCCTCTCTTCTTCTCCTTCCCATGACTAGAACTTGCTTTTAGCAGCAAGTCAGCTGATACCCCACCAATCTTGGAGGATCGTGGAACTACAAATTGGAAGAACCTCAGTGCTGGAACGACCTCGTGGAGCAAAGCTGCCCCACTGAACTGACTCCCCACCTTCGGGCTGTTATGTGAGAGACGAATGGACTTCTTTCAAGCCGCTATATTGTGTCTCTTTTTGTTACAGCACTAACTCTTTGCCTGAACATACTTCCTTTTATATGTAAGTTCTAATTCTTCAGGTTGCCCCATCTCTGTTCACTTGGTAAACTCCGCTTCACCATTTGCGTGAAATACCACGATGCCCTTAGGACCAAGAAGAATAGATCCTTCCTTGCCCATGCACCCCACAGCACTCTGACCCGGCTGCTCCTCGACCACACTCTCCCATCAGAAAGGCGAGAACCATTTTAAAATTTATCTTTGAATCTTCAGGCCAAAGTTTAGCATGTAGTAGGAGGTCAACATGCTCTCAAAGGTAAATGAATAATGATGGCTCATGCCCTTGTCTTCTGGCTTAGGAGTAAGAAGCACTGGAAGAGTTAAGAAGCAGAAGACAGACATTAGAGAAAGGGGAGGAACAAGCAGAAGACAGACATTAGAGAAAGGGGAGGAACAGACATTAGAGAAAGGGTGAGGCAGAGAGATGCCTTCAAGATCTGCATCCTCACCAGCACCCAGCCCTCCCTCCATAGGAATTCAACAACCACTCACTGATTGCACCCGAGCTTTGCTTGTCACTACAGTCATGTGCCACATAATGGTATTTCGGTGTTCCAGTCAATGATGGGCTGCATGTACAATGGGGGGGTCCCATAAAATTAGAGCGAAGCTGAAAATCTCCCATCGCCTAATAACACAGTAGCCACCCCAACTTGGCAGCACAACGCTTTCCTCCCATATTTGTGGTGATGCCCTCATAAACACACCGACGGAGCTGTCAGTCATAGAAAAGTGTAGCACACACACAATTATGTTCAGGACATAGTACTTGATAATAGATGACTATGTTACTGGTTTATGTATTTAGTATACTTTGTATCGTTGTTTTAGATCATACTCTCTCTACTTACAAAAAAAAAAAAGAAATTTGCTGTAAAACAGCAGGCCGGGTTACACCAGCAGCAGCCTCATGCATCTTCTGTTTACTGCGTCTCTTGATCACATCACTCTCTCTTCTGCTTGACTTAATTTCGTGTCGTTTCGTATAGTAACACGCTGTACAGGCTTGCAGCCCAGGAGCAGTAGGCTCCACCATACGGTCTAGGCGGTAGTAGGAAATCCCCTGACGACGCATTTCTTAGAATGTATCTCTGTTCTTATGACTGTATTGCTTCCTTCTGTCAGATCCCAAGGAAGCTGCTATAGAAGTCACTCAGGAGACTAAAAGAATAGTGAACATGGGGTTCAGGATCGACCGTTAATTGATACCCATTATCCAAATCACTGAGTAAACAAATCTACATTAGATATATGTACATTTTAGACATATGGCTTTATTTAATTTACTATGTTTTGATTTGCAGAATATCTCATGATTATATGATAGTCGTTAAACCCCATTTCTTTATTTCATCATATTTCAAACAGAGACTTTCAAAGGCGATTGCTTCTTTAACTGATCGTATTTCTATCCTATCGGCACATCTACTCATGGTACTAAGTACAGCACATGTTGCTTATGGTAACACACGCTAGAGAAAAAGCTGGGAAACTCACTGGCCTTCAATTATTCAGGCTTTCATCATGCACGCATGTACAATCAATATCTGTTCATTTTAATCTGATTACAGCTAGTGGTGTTGGGTAGCTCTGTCATCGGGGTAACTATATGGCACATTTCATAGACCTTCCTTACGCTCCTCTAACAAGCTTATTGGAAGGATTTTAATCAGCTAATGAACTCATCAATGGCATTTTCAGGAGCCAAGACACCTTCCCGCACCTAAGTCCCATGACCATGTTTGCCTGCCATCTTGTGGCCACGAGGAACATGACAGGCTAAAAACCCAACATCTGTACACAGTGCGAGCAGCATCTTTGAATGCTAATGTCAGCATTACCGTTAGAGCAAATACAAAACTGCTCAGAAGATGCGTGACATGTAATTATTTCATCTAATTAAAATGGAAAATCGCCTTTTCCCTTTATATTTACGAGGCAAGTTGGAACATGTGGTTCAATTCTTCTGTGGAAAAGAACGGGTAGGACGTCTATCTGCGCCGAACGACAGCTGGCTCGGTGTCCCCTACCTTGACCGCAGAACACTGCTCCTATGAAAGCGCCACCGGATGAGAATGTGGCTCACTGGACTGGGAAAAGGAAGTATCAGCTCCTCTGGGAAACAGGATTTCAAGCTGGGATTGTTGGAACAAAGAGTAAAGAATCCTCTGAGCATTGAAGAGGGGACTGATAAAAGGTTTCATTTGCAACACATTTGGTATAGTGTTAGGGCTCACAGTCTCTGTTTTTAGCACTGGATACATTTTATTCAAAACCAAATTTAGTGTAGAATCCTATAAATATAAAACAATTCTTAAAAAGGTGCTTTGATTGAGTCAGGGAGTCCGAGCTCCGTTGGCTTAGCTTCTCTTGGCCCTCGAGAGACCTCCCAAAGGCTTTGAGAGAACAGCTTGAACATCATTGGGAAAATGGAAGTAGCATTAGATTTGAAACCAGAACTGCTAGCTGAGTATCCCAACTCTACCCCTTAGTAGCCGAGCATCATCGAATAAGTCATCAACCTTTCTAAACCTCAGGTTCTTCGTCTGTAAAACAGGGGGAATCATGTTCATTCCGCAGGGTTACTGGAAACGTTAAAAGAGTCAGCAAAATGAAAGCACTAGACAAAGAGTCGTGTTGTCGTCCTTCGACAGGCGAACTGGGTAGTCAGTCACGCAATTGAGAGGAACAACCTCCAGACACCGTCTTGCACTGCCTTCTTGTCAAGTTCCGAGGAGTCCAGAGGAACCACTGAAAGTCTTGATTAATGACTGTGTCTCTGAGCAGCTTAGCATAACTCAGACACAGTGGAACACTCCGAACACTAGAATATAGGGCCACCAAAACGCGTGTTGGTTCTTTATCGTCACTCTGCTTATGAAAAGATAGCTGTCCCCGAATCTGTTACCCTCGGAAGGGCATCACATATGTGATAACCCAATCAGAAGATCAGTATGAGTGCATCTTAAAAGAAGGTCCAGATACAGAGACACGGAGAGGTTACAACTTGTCTCTGAGCACATAGCAGGTTCGTGACTGTGCTTGGACTAGAGTCCATTTCTCTCGTCACTTCGATGATCACCCACCTGACCAGGACACCTTGTCCTACAAGGATGTCACTCTGTGAAGTGAGGGAGAGGAGCTCGTGCTGCTCTGAAGAAATCCAATGAAGATAACCAGGAATGCAACTCCAGATTCACTTCTGGGAGCTGGGAGCCGGCTGGGGACAGCAGGACAAAACAGCATAGATACCTAACATTTGCTTCCCTGGGGAATGGAATATGTCCTCTCTGCTGAGAATAGGATCAGGAGAAGTTTCTAGGTGTTTCCAAGAGAGGAATAATTTAACCTTGACTGGCCAGCTGTAGGCTGTCACCCCTCGGAGCCCATGACTCGACACACCCACAGATCCATGAGGGTGCAATGCCAGGTGAAGAATGAAGCAGGGGAATTGCCTCCACGACAGGCAGATGGGTATCGTCAGCGAGCTAGGATGCAGACAGCCAAACGCAGGGCACCTGGCTTATCCACACACATCTTTAACACATTAGAATCAATTCCCAAGGAAAGGTATATTATTTCCGGTGGAGAACTTCACAAATAAGCTGTCTGATATGTGATCCTGACCCAAGAAAGAAGATATAGGTAGGATCAGCTATCCTACCAAACTCTCTTTTTACGCTGAAAATTACATGGCTGTATTATGTCATTAAAGATAATTTAAAAGAAAATGGATATTTAATTTAAAGATCGCTTCTGGCAAGGCTAAGCACTATCTGCACCAGCGTTTGAGGCTATTACATAAACCACCAAAATCAGAACTGCAGGCAATCTCGCCTATTAGTGGTCCAGGCGTTTGTGCCTTTTCTCTCATGCTCTTTAATATTTTCTCTTTCCTTTATTTGAACTGAAAGGAGAAAAGGCTCAGTCGCAGACATACAACGTCACATGAATTCAGCAGCGTTTTTAAAAAGAGAGAGAGAGAGCCTTCTGAGGCAGGATGACAAATGGCGAATGGAAAACAGGTGTGCCCAGGGGCCGGCAAGGTGGGGCTCCGCACGCACGGGAGGATTCAGGATTCAGTGAGAGGTGGCTGCTGTTTCCACCCACAAAGAACGAGCTATCCACTCACTTTTAAGGAAAAAGGGGACTGCTGAGGCCGTGGAGCAGCCGTTGCTCTGAGCCTGTCGCACCAGGTGACCTTCGCATGGTGCCACAGAAAGAACAATGAAGAGGCGACACTCCTAAATTAGTCATTGGGGCTCTTTGATTTGCTGCCGTGCCAGATGTTCCCTAGTTGATCTCTGCCTGCCCCATATGTCCTCTGTGAACAAGAGAGCAAGCAGAGCCAGCGGCCGCCACTTCAGAAGCAGCCGCCAGAGCAGGCCGCTGGAGTCCTTGGCAGTCCTTGCCCGATTGGTTCTTCACCATTTCTCTTTGAGATCAAGGGCATCGTGCAGACGGCACACCTGCCCACTCCAGGGGCCAGACTCAGGGCGTCCAGGCCGCCTCGATTCCCACTGAGCTCTGGAGAGCTCCACAGAGCCCCTCCGTGCTGCCCCGGCCCCTCCCTCTTTTCGTATCCTTCGCAAGAAGCCCCCGTGGAATTTAGCTAACAGCCATTGCCATGTTCAAAGTCAGCCCCAATCTGTCCAGCAGGTTTTCTGTTCCCCCTAGCGGGAACCATCGCCGTCCCCCGAGCTGAGGGCTGGGGGGACTCTGCCATCCTCTGAGTGAAGGGTGGAGGGGGATCACCATTTCAAGCTTGCAGGTGGAGACAACTTGAGGGCCGGTCCCTGTGGGGGAGCTGACTGGTTTAGTCCTTTTGTATCAGCAAGAACTACTTTGTGGGTGTAAAAGGCAAGGGCGCCTTTCCCAGTTTCTCAAGGGGCCCGTAAGGGACATCTCTTTTCTCGGCCCACATTGTTTCCTTTTTCTGAAAACTCTGCCTCCCCTGACTTTGGGGCACCTTTCTCATGCTGACCAATGAGAGAACATGCCTGCAATTTTCAAACCAAAACTAGGCAGAGAGTCAGTCTGCTACGGGGAGGGGAGCTGTGGGATGTGAGACCCAAGACCTATCGGTGGCCTCGTGGCAGATTCCAGAGTGTCATGGACGAGTCTGCGCAGAAGCCAGCACTGGGCAACCTGCCTCTGGGCCACCTGCTCCTGAGGACACGCTGCGATTCTGCCTCCCCACTTTAGCTGTCCGACCCTTCCTTCAATTACACAGCTACGCCCATATCCAAATATTACCGTTTCTGCTAAACAGCCATTTTGAGTTTCTGTCCTTGAATCTAAAAGACTCTTAACATAGAAATGGATCAAATCAAACGGAAACAGGACTGGACCCTGAATCACCATGTCTTTGAAAGCCGCCTCTCTGATTAACCACTCTGCCCCAGTCAATTCCTCAAATAATCTGTCTACTGAGAGACCTACTCACAAAACTGAGGATTTCGCCATGCTTTGGTTCAGCCATGGCTTCTCTGAGGCTGTTACTTTAGTATTTTCTATGAGATCGGTCAGAGTCTTCTAAGTTGAATGTCAGTTTCCCATAGATTTCACATCTTAAATGCCCAGGACGGTTTTGAAGGGTAGATGTTTCGTATCAACATGGAATGAGTTTCCCTTGAAGACAGCTTGCCACCTTCTAACTTGAGACCTTGTACCCCCACTTCTGCCCATTTCTCTTCTTCATCTTCTACTGCTCCTGCCTGTGCTTCCTCTTTGCTCATGCCCACAAAATGGCTGTGACAGACTGTTCTAGATCCAGTTGAAGAACATATCTGACTGATTTTAGTAATTCCATCATTTAGTAAGTTAGTCTTCAGGGGAAGTATGAATAATTTACTTTCAATAACTTGCCGAGATCCCACGCAAATACTTCACCAAGAGGAACTTACAAAGTTTAGCTTTTACCTGCCCCTTCTCCCTTCCGACTCACTGACTAGCCCGTTTCCCCTACTAGTGGATCTGCCCCCACCCCCACCCCCCAAGACCTGAAGGGTCAGTGCCGCTGCTCTGGGAGGACCACGGCTCCCTCCTGGGCTGGGCCACACGAAGCTCCGGCGATCGCGTTATCCCCACGTAGCTGGAACTTCGCCTTCGCACATCAATCACCGCATTAATTTTTAGTTACAGTCATTTGTGTCCTTCCCCGCTAAACTGTACGTTTTTGAGAGCAGGAACCGTTGCAGCCTGGCGTCATCACCGTGTCCGGGAGCCTGGCCGGTCAACAGCAGCATCGGGGAGCCGCGCTGTCTTTAGCCTCCTACGCTGGCCCGGCTGCTTCCTCCAGCAGCCCGAGGACCAGGCCCAGTCATCCATGCCTCTTCTAGCGGCTCTGGTTTTCCAAAGGCCGTGTGGCCAAGAGGGCCCGGTCACACCTACTGGACAAGCCCAGCCCAGCCTTGTGATTTCAATCGCCCTCGGCCACTACTTCCTATACCTCTCAGGTCTCTGCCTCTGGATAAATGTTTGTCACTCTGGAAGGAAGATGAAACATCTGACACCCACCGTCCGTTACGACAGGAGAGGGGACTCAGTGGGTGGCCTCGGCAAGAGCAAGCCCTTCAGGACCTGAGAGCGAGGCTGTTGCCGTTGGCCTCATTGGGGTCAGTTCTAGGTTCTATCATCTATTTGCCATGTAATGTGTTGTAAAGGAGGGTGAGGAATAACGGCCAGCTTACAGCACGCTGGTTGTGAAGGACAAGAAGCCACTCAGATTTAAAAAAAAAAAAAGAAAGAAAAAGAAAGAAATGAATCAGAAAGGAGTGTTTCTGCCAGGCCAGTTGTAACAAGGACAGTTGAACTGGAAGTTTGCCAATAGTTTATCTCTGTCTGTCCATCTGTCCATCTGTCTGTCTGTCCATCCATCTGTCTGTCTCTTTCTTTCTCTGCTCCCTCTGCACACTGGCTTTCTCTGCACTATACACAGCATGCGCTGGTCGCTCTGGTCACCCAAAATGGCCAACTAATTTTCTGAGTCCATATGATCTTCTACCTTTTCTTCCCACAATGAACAGTTTGGTTTCCGTGTCCCATTCCAAAGCTTCAGGAGAGTTTCCTGTTGGTTTAGTTAGATAATGATATTTACATGGAAACTAGAGCTACCAAGTCCACGCTTTGGATGTGTGCGTGGGCGGGGCTTGGGGAGGGAGACAGACCCTCAGTGGGGCTCTGGGGAGTTAAGAGGCACCAACAACTCCCCTATGTCACGGTGGCTGTTGTGAAAATGAGTACAGGACCAGATAGAAAATGTCTGGCCCAGAGCTGATGATGCTCGTCAGTTAGACCTCTTTCCCTCTGCCTCTCTTGGGTCACACTTACAGCTGGTTATGGAGAATTCACACTTAGAGTCTCTGCTTGCGGTCTTAGCCCTGGCCCCTGAGACATCTGACTTTTCTCTCGCCTTCAAAGAAAAAAAAGAAAAAAACTGGGAAAACGTGAAGGAATTTTCATTACGATCAGTGCATATTCAGGCCAAAGAATGGCAGGATGTGGAAGCGCTGCCCACAGCTTTTTCCCCGGACCCGGTGGAGGTGGGTCTCCTGATTCACCCACTGACCAAGGGGACCCATAGCGCTCCACTCAAGCCCACCTCCTGAGCAGAGCCCATAGATGCTGGGTGGCCCACCTCAGCTAGGTTGATGCCCACCCGCTTTATCTGACCTGGGCCTCCTGAATTTAGGGTGGCCACTTTTAGCAAATAAAGAAACAGGGCATCCATTTAAATTTCAGGTAAACAACAAATACTTATTTAGTGTAAGGATATTCTAAATATTCGTTGTTTACCTGAAATTTCAAATTAACTGCGTGTCCTGTATTTTATCTTGCAACATGCCTTTGCTTGTTTCATTCTCTGAAGTGGCTCTCTAGTCACACACACCCCTACCATTCCCCCCTCCCCCCCTCCCCGCCACCACACACACGCACACCCCTATGTAAGCAGGCCCTTGGGGAGTGCTCAATAAAGTTAATCCCCTCTCTGCCTCAGTCAAGAGTTTCTCACCACAGTCCTGTTCTTACTTGTCTGACCGACTTCCAGCTTTAGCTGTATGTGCCTGATTATTTATGCTGGGCACTAGCCCAGCCCAGGCCCACAAGCAGCCATGCCCTTGGCTCCATAGCAGCTGTTTGTGTAGCCAAAACGGGCACCGATTTTGCCTATGCACTAAATCATAAGGATAATAACTTAACCTCTGTTCGTATCTCCCTCCAATGAACCAAGGAATCCTTCAATGTCCTGCACTATTTCATTTCCCGCCTCGTTTCTAGGCACCAGTGGTATATTCCAGAAAACCTCCTTGGCCCTCACTTTCTGTCTCTGCTGAACTCTTTGTCCTTCTTTCTTAAGGTGTTTTTGTTGTTGTTTTGGCTTGTTTTTCTGAAGCTATCTTCCGGAGTGCCGCACTGAGGTCGGTAGGAGGAGGGCAGACTGTACTCGGAATTTTCAAGTTGGAGAATTTATGAGAGTCTTGGATCATATCCCTGAAGAATGCCGAGGTCTTGAAGTGTATCCAAAGTGATTTCATTTGACTTTATGACTTCCAGAAGCCACAGATCTTCATCTGAGACTAAAAAAGCTACAGTTTCAATCGAAAGAGATCTCTGAAACACAAAGCAAGCCCAAGACCCTATAACCTCCCGA
>NW_011888787.1:9822157-9828839 GCF_000151845.1 Pteropus vampyrus | reverse complement strand
AAAAAAAAAAAGAATTGTAACTTCCTGGGTCCCACCCTGGGGCCTACTGGATCAGAGACTCTGGAGATAGCACTGGTAACCTCTGGGTTAACCAGCCTCCGGGTGATGTGCTATAGGGGCCACTCTGATGTCGCCTGCATTGCTCTTGGTGATCACCCTGAAGCTCGTTCGCTCTAAGGCTTTTTGACAAGAGGAACAGCCATTGTATCAAAGCATTTCTAAAAATGTGTTGGGAGTCTAATTTGGCCCTTTACCTTGCTTAGTGTGAACGTCGAGTTCAATGTGGTATTCATCCCAGGGAGTTATTTAGTTACCCACAAACGTTTGTAATAACAACAGCATTGTGGGTTTTTACTCCTTTCTGTTGTCTGGAGTTCTGAAGAGAGAGCCCCGGGGAAGTGGGGTTGGGGAGGGAAAGATCGGGAGAGAGGGATCCCAATTTCTGTAGGTCAATATGGCAGGAGCAACAGTAAAAGAAGCTTCTATTAGGGGTTTCTATACTGCCTTTAAGCATTTTCCAGACCCACGACACAACTAACGGAACCAGTCAATTTACTTACAAAAAGCAAAAGGGAGACAGTGAGTGGTAGGATGCCTGTGCCACTCACAAGATTTTAAAACTTATTATTGACACTCAACACGGTGATGGCGACAGAATCCCAAGTTTCTCTGTGGCTGACCAACATTTCATGTAAATTTGATAAAATGCTTAGAACTTCTACGCCATCAATTTTTTTTCTGTATCTTTCGCTATAATATTTCTGGGACATTCTTCATATTAGAAAAAAACTCAAATTATGATACTTTCAAAGATTCATTTGTGAAATGAGTCCTAGTTGTTACCAGCTGGGCCCGCCCCCGCCCGCCCCCCACTGCCGGGTGAAGGCTCCCGAAATGATGAAGAAAGCATTTGAATTTTCCCTCAGTCAGTGAAAATCAAACACTCTTGACTGAGATTTAAGCTGGCATTCTAGAATGTCTAAATGTCTCAGTTTTCACCATGAAAGACTTGTGGCTTTGCTCTCTGCCTCAGAGGTCAGGAGGTGAGAGTGAATTTGCCGAGCCCGGGAGCGGGGGAATCACTTATTGTCCCAGATTCGAACCCCATCTCAGCACGCGCAGCCTCAGCCTCGATTACTTTTGCCCTGTTATATGGCTTTAAATTAGAAGCCCCGATATCTTAAACCTCTGGTAATGGTATCGATCTAAAGCACCCATTCTTGGTAGTGGGTGGATAATGAATGAGTGATATCATCCTCTGTGGTCTTTCTAAATACAACTTTGTGTAAAGCCTGTTCACAACATGCTAAATTTAAGAAGTCGGTTACCAAATAGTAAACACACACACGGGCCCGCAACAGTGATTGGTGAGGTTTGGGTTTTCGTCTGTGAGGTAAGTGAGATTTAGGCTTTCAGCTTTACACTTTTGCGATCAGAAAAAAAAAAAAAAGAAAAGAAATTTAATTTTAAAGTAATAAAACGATTTGGCCTCAAAGTAAGTCCCCTAAATATTTATTAATTACAGTGGCGGTTACAGCGTATAAAATTCTTTAGACTCTTCCCTCCTCCCACCCGGAGTGCGGGCTGGGCTCAATGTCTGTCTTCAAAGGAAGAGTATGGGAAGGGAGGAGCAGTCACTCTACAGTGGAGAGACTAGGGCAGTATCGCCAAGTCGAGTTTCACGTCACCAACAGGAAGTCATGGTGACATCGGGTTGACATTATGTGATAAGAAGGGCACTTTCACTGCAGGAGCGTTCTTCCCCCAAATCCATAACTCCAGTTTAATCATGAGACAACATCAAACACAAATTGAGGGACAGTCCACAAAACACCTGACCAGGACTTTCCAAAAGCATCAAGGTCATGAAAACAAGGGGGAGACTGAGAAACTATCCCAGACTAGAAGTGACTTAGGAGACCCGGCAACTGAATGCAGTGTGGCACCCTGAGCTGGACCCCGGGACAGAAAAGGGACCCTAGTGGAAACACTGGTGAAATGTGAATAAAATCTGTACCAGTGTGAATTTCTGTGCTTTGAAAAATGTACTGTGGCTATATATGATGCTAACATTAGGGGAAAGGGGTATATACATATATATGTGTGTGTACGTATATATACACACACACACACATAGATATATAGTATAGAGAATATACGTATTCTCTATACTATATTTGCAACTCTTCTCTAATTCTGAAATAATTTAAAAACAAACAGTTAAAAATATAATAAAGGTATTGGGCGTTTTTAAAATCACTAAGCCATCCCTTCTCCAGCTGTAAATCACGTGCCCGGGCAGCTATTAGATGAGGGCACTGCAGTCGATCCTAACAGACACAGAGCTCTCAGGACGTCCCAGAGGAATATGACATCCCAGGAAGACAAGTGGGATCACCTGCTGCCTGTAGAAGAGTCAGAAGGGGAAGTCTGCTTGCAGCAGTGCCCTGCCTGGCTTTTGTACCGGACTCCCTCTCACCCACCGCCCCACTGAGGCATTCAAACACTTTCCTTGTTGGCTGCCCTGGAGAAAAAAGGGGGGGGTCTGAATATTCAGCCATTTTATCTCTTCCCAGGGAACCCACCCAGCCAATCTGCTTAATTCTCCATTTGTCATAAACACCCAACAAGGACATTTTCAATCCATTTGTGATTGGTTTTGTTTTTTCCTCCCGGAATGAAAGAGCTCTTTTACCTCTGAGGCTTTGTGTTTCATTATTTCATTGGCATTGATTTCTTTGCCACTCAGCCCAGCTTCTTTCAAAAGCATGAGATCCATCCTCACTGTACATTGCCACTGGAGTTCATTTTCTATACTGGTTCCCAGGCATAGCTTCTCTTTTTTGAGAGACAAAGGATCCTGCCAGGAAAGCGATCTTGCTCACAACCTATTTCAGGATGACATCTGACCCAGGAGTTTTGCATTCTGGCTCAGTGCTGCCCGTACCGTCATCACATATGATTTCCCTTGTGAGCGAAGACCCTCACATCCCCTGTGGATTGCAAAGGACATAACTGAATAAACGAGAACGGTGGCAATGGCATCCAGTGTCAGTAGAGACACTGGAAACCATTGGCACGTCATCTTTATGATTATTTGCAAATGTTCACTGAGGGGCCTTTGATGAGGGAGACGATGAAAACATTAAACAAACAGAGGAAAACCTGTCTCAGACATCTGACCGTTGATCCTTACTAGGTTTCTGAGAAAAGTCAGGGTCAGAGGAAAAGAACGAGAAGAGATCAATCACGGGTTAAGTTCTCCAGTCTCCAGAGACTGGGAGGCCGACGGGAAGAAAGATCTGAGCCTCATTGGAGACTCGCGTGTGCTCCAAGGAGCTCTGACTTCTCTTTTTGGTGGAGAAACTAGGATATGCCCAGAAGGTAGACTCCTGAGTAATTGTGGGCTGACGAGATCTTTGTTGGCCAAGCCCAAGGAGCATGACAGCTGTTGAACTCCATGTCTCCAGCTTAGCAAGATGGTGCCCATGATGATCTAAGAGGGAAACTCGTTTGTTCAAAAACAAAACAAACCAAAAAGCAACACAAGAACAAAACCCTATTTATTTACTTGCTTGGCATGTTGACTTTACAAACAAGATTTTAACAACAACAAAAAAATCATCATAATTCTATAGCTCGGCAAGTCAACTCTTTATTTACTCAAGTGACTTTCTAGGAGTTGTCTTTGTATGATTACTTTTACAAAATCATAATCATGGCATAAGTAGGTTTTTGAATTTTGTCGTTTTTTTTTTTTTAAATGACGAAGAACTTTTCTAAGCTGCTATAGTATGATAGCTGTAATCATTATTTTTAGTAACTATACGATATACTATTTTGTTGGTATACTACATTGTATTTAACTAGCCCCTTTTTTGGGGTATAAATATTTTCCAATTTTTTTACTATCATAAACCAGAATTTGATGCATATGGCTTTCGTCTTTTCCTGGATAATTTATTTGGGATAATTTCCCAGAGGCTGAATTTGCAGATTAAAAGATACATTTTAAACCCCACTTTTACAACACTGTGTGATCTTCCAGAGGCGTTATCTATAATATGTTTCTTTGTCTAAATGAGTAAAAGACTGGCGATAAAAGTGGAATAGATATGCTGTCTTGTTTCTGTTGGGCGCCAGACCCATACATCAAAGTGTCTACTGGACATCTCTGTTTGGATATTACGTATTTTAAATTCGACATTGACATAACTACCTGTTCCATTCTTCTCTACTCCCCGAGCGTGTTCCTCCCCTTGGGTATCCTGGTTTAAATGAGAGCATCCCACCCACCCCACTGCTCAAGCCCAAAGCCTGGCAGTCATCCCTGCTTCCTTCTCTGTCCCCACCTCTCCCTTCATCTAATCAATCATTAAGTGCTGTGGGTTCTCTCTCCTTGGTGTCTGTGGAACCTGACCATTTACTTAAATACCCATAGCTCCTACTCTAGTCCAAAACCCTGTTGTCTGTCTCCTGGACCACTGCACTAGCCACCTAACTAGACCCCATGCAGCTGGTCTTATACTCTTCCCATCATTTTTGCTTCTCAACAGAGATCTTTGCAAAGCGTTCTATTCCTGTGCTTAGAATTCTTTGTTTTCCCATTTCTCTTTGCATAATTTTAAACTTCTCATCATGATTTACAGGGCTGCGTGGGATCCTACCCTTTCCAGTCCCTGCAGTTTCATTACAGGCCACTCTCCCCTTGTTTCCTTTGGTTTTTGGCTGTGAGGGGCCTGGGTGAGCGGGGAGGCTGCAAAGTTATTTTATTGCTGTGAAGTATTACCGCTGAGTCTCTCACCTTCTTGTGGCTCTTGTTAACACATATGAGTACTCAAACATTTTGGGGGGACCCCAAGGAAGGGCAGACAGAGTGGTAACCCTTCTCTCCTCCGTGGGTAAATTTTCAAGGGCTTCTTTTTTTAATTTTATATATTTATTTACTCATTTTTATTTCTCCTATCCCCTACCTTTCCCCTTTGGCACCCATCAGCTTATTCTCTGTGTCTGTAGGTCTGTTTCTGGTACATTTTCTTTATTCATTTGTTGTTGTTGTTTGTTGTTTTGTTTTTTTAGATTCCACATATAAATGAAATCATACAGTATTTGTCCTTCTCTGCCGGCTTATTTCCCTCTAGGTCCATGCGTGTTATCAACAATGGCAAGACTTCATTCTTTTTTATGGCTGAGTAATATTCCAGCCATTCTTACCTTATTTCAGTTACTGAAATGTCCTGTTTCCTCCTGCCTCGGAGCTTACACACATGCCTTTCTCTCCTTCATCCCCACAGCCCCCACCTCCATCTATCTAAATCCTACCCGCCATTTATATGGCGTCTGAAATGTCTCTTCCTCAGAAAGTGCCCTCACAGCACTCACTGCCACCGCCGTGGGCTGTCACACTGAGTGCTCCCCAGGCTTCCCCTCTGGTATTGTTTATCGCACTGGTTCACTTTTTAAACACATATCTTTACCATCAGATTGTAAGCTAAAAAAAAAAAAAAAAAAAAAAATAGTAGCTCTGTGAAGGCAAGAACTGGTTTTTGTCTTGTTCACTACTATGTCCTCCAGCATGCATCTGACACATAATAGGTACTCAATATATATTTGTTCAGTGAATGAATACATGAAAAGCCTACCCATATTCTCGGACCCTATTTTAAGATGTTTTTTATAACATTAAACAGGGTATTCCAAGAAGCCTACTCCCGAAGATCTTTCTTATAATTCACATTTCCACATTTTATAGTGAACATGCACTAAATTGCAAGAATAATATTTTAACGGTTGACTTCCTTACCCCAATTGGATAGATTATTAGTATGACAGCAGACCCATGAGTAAAGGTAAGATGAATCCCACATATTTTCTGCTCTCGCCTGCCTCTCAGATTTGTCCTCTTGGAGAGGAGTGATAAAGCAGATGGATTTAGTTTTTATGTCAGTCATCATCAGCTGAGTGGAGGTTTTTGTGTGAAAGGAAAGGATAGCATTAAATTGATTGACAGTTCGTTTCTCCTATTGCTCCTTGGTCATTGGAGTGACACCAGGAGAGCTATCAAGTTAAAGGCGTGTGAAACAATAGCAATGACAAAGGCTATTACACACCTAGAAATCATCGCTTGCGATTGATCCCTGGAAATAAGCATATTCGCACATAGTTACCAATAAACTTGCATGCCGGCCTGCCTGGGAAAAAATCTGTCTTGCACTTATTCAAGGACTATAAGAAATGAACATTAATATATAGCGTCATGAAGAATATTTCTAATTGTATTTCTCTAACTTTTATTACAAATGGGAGAGGACAAATAATTCATATGTATATTTAATAATTCCTTCTTCGAGTCTTCTTCAGTTCCGGTCACACAGCTATGTCCTGCACGATACGCAAATATGTGAATTCCATGCACTGCCGAGGTCGCTTGTGGCACAGGTAACGTGTCCTACCAGACCTCAGGCTTAGATCCTATTGCTGTTATCACTTCTCTTCATTAAAATAGCCAAGGTTTTCATCCTCAAAGATGAAGCTCCGGGCAGGGAGAAATAATTCACCAAGTGGATCCAATATTGTCTGCTAGGGTTTTATTTTCCCCCTGGGACTTGCTCACAGAACATTCCTCTGCCACCAGCCTGCCCCCAGAAACGGCCGCACCCCCTTGAACACTCCGGCACAGGTG
>NW_011888787.1:9816568-9821307 GCF_000151845.1 Pteropus vampyrus | reverse complement strand
TTCCCCTTTGGCACCCATCAGCTTATTCTCTGTGTCTGTAGGTCTGTTTCTGGTACATTTTCTTTATTCATTTGTTGTTGTTGTTTGTTGTTTTGTTGTTTTTAGATTCCACATATAAATGAAATCATACAGTATTTGTCCTTCTCTGCCGGCTTATTTCCCTCTAGGTCCATGCGTGTTATCAACAATGGCAAGACTTCATTCTTTTTTATGGCTGAGTAATATTCCAGCCATTCTTACCTTATTTCAGTTACTGAAATGTCCTGTTTCCTCCTGCCTCGGAGCTTACACACATGCCTTTCTCTCCTTCATCCCCACAGCCCCCACCTCCATCTATCTAAATCCTACCCGCCATTTATATGGCGTCTGAAATGTCTCTTCCTCAGAAAGTGCCCTCACAGCACTCACTGCCACCGCCGTGGGCTGTCACACTGAGTGCTCCCCAGGCTTCCCCTCTGGTATTGTTTATCGCACTGGTTCACTTTTTAAACACATATCTTTACCATCAGATTGTAAGCTAAAAAAAAAAAAAAAAAAAAAAATAGTAGCTCTGTGAAGGCAAGAACTGGTTTTTGTCTTGTTCACTACTATGTCCTCCAGCATGCATCTGACACATAATAGGTACTCAATATATATTTGTTCAGTGAATGAATACATGAAAAGCCTACCCATATTCTCGGACCCTATTTTAAGATGTTTTTTATAACATTAAACAGGGTATTCCAAGAAGCCTACTCCCGAAGATCTTTCTTATAATTCACATTTCCACATTTTATAGTGAACATGCACTAAATTGCAAGAATAATATTTTAACGGTTGACTTCCTTACCCCAATTGGATAGATTATTAGTATGACAGCAGACCCATGAGTAAAGGTAAGATGAATCCCACATATTTTCTGCTCTCGCCTGCCTCTCAGATTTGTCCTCTTGGAGAGGAGTGATAAAGCAGATGGATTTAGTTTTTATGTCAGTCATCATCAGCTGAGTGGAGGTTTTTGTGTGAAAGGAAAGGATAGCATTAAATTGATTGACAGTTCGTTTCTCCTATTGCTCCTTGGTCATTGGAGTGACACCAGGAGAGCTATCAAGTTAAAGGCGTGTGAAACAATAGCAATGACAAAGGCTATTACACACCTAGAAATCATCGCTTGCGATTGATCCCTGGAAATAAGCATATTCGCACATAGTTACCAATAAACTTGCATGCCGGCCTGCCTGGGAAAAAATCTGTCTTGCACTTATTCAAGGACTATAAGAAATGAACATTAATATATAGCGTCATGAAGAATATTTCTAATTGTATTTCTCTAACTTTTATTACAAATGGGAGAGGACAAATAATTCATATGTATATTTAATAATTCCTTCTTCGAGTCTTCTTCAGTTCCGGTCACACAGCTATGTCCTGCACGATACGCAAATATGTGAATTCCATGCACTGCCGAGGTCGCTTGTGGCACAGGTAACGTGTCCTACCAGACCTCAGGCTTAGATCCTATTGCTGTTATCACTTCTCTTCATTAAAATAGCCAAGGTTTTCATCCTCAAAGATGAAGCTCCGGGCAGGGAGAAATAATTCACCAAGTGGATCCAATATTGTCTGCTAGGGTTTTATTTTCCCCCTGGGACTTGCTCACAGAACATTCCTCTGCCACCAGCCTGCCCCCAGAAACGGCCGCACCCCCTTGAACACTCCGGCACAGGTGGAGACAAAATCTTCTGTCTCTGGCTATCCTTAGCTCAGCTAATCCTGGCTGGGCTTGTCAAAAATAATAAATGAATGAATGAATGAATGAATGAATGAATAACCTAAAGTACAAAAGGGGACCAAAGCAGGTATAAACACAGAGAAAGCGAGAATCATAAAACAGCCTGCGCACAAACTGCAGATCGCTGAGCCACCTTGCTCCGCAGACTCAAGGGCTCTTCTCTTTCCACGGATTTTCCCTGAAGATATTATACTTTTATTTAAAACGGGAGCAATGCTCCGGCCTTCCTGGCCTCTCGGCAACGGTGTCATGAATTACAGAGCAGCCTCCATCCAAAGGCTAAGCGGGTCCCCTCCGTGCCTCCCAGGCAGATAATATCGAAGCTTCTCATGCTTCTCCATCCAGGAGGAAGAGTGAGTACATGAATAAGAGCAACCACTTGTTGGATTCTGTTTCTGGGGCCAGCACTGTGATAAGAGAGGTTTCTTAGGGTAAGGGGCAGGGGCAAGAGTAGACCTAGGGGGGAGGTTGTTTTATGACTCAGGAGGAAAGACTAAGTTCACAAAATACATAACTTGATTCCATGGAGGGGTCACTGGTAACCAGGTCTCTCCTCTCCTCTCCCCTTTACTCCTTTTCTCTCCTTTGTTGAAAACCAAATACATTTTTCTCATATCACAATATCATTCTATTCCCATCCTTACCATATAGTGAGTGCTCAATAAATATTTGTGGAATAAATGATTTGCAGGGGCATGCAGGGACAGAGTTTGGGGAGCCTTATAAATGAACTTTTGTACCTTCTAGCCCACCCTCTGTACACATTGTCACTGTCACCACTGACCTGGCATCTCCTGCCATGGATAGGTTCTGTGAGCCATGATCTACCAAGTTAGAAGGCAGGTGAGTTGCTGTGAGTGAGGTCAGATGGCACGACTGCCCCTTGGCCGTCATGCCCTTGGGCATCACGCCCTTGGCCATCATGCCCTTGGCCGTCACGCCCTTGGCCGTCACGCCCTTGCACCGGTCCCCTCAGTTAACCCCTGTGCCTGGTTGTTTGCTAAGCTGGAACGATGCCCAATGCCACGAGGAAGCAGAGGGAGAGGACAGTGAAAAAGGTGGTGTCACGGCTCACCCCAGGCCTGAGCTGCACAGGGGAACAGATGCTGACAGCTCAGGTGGGCGGAGGCAGGAGAAAGTGGTGTGAGTGAGGAGCATTCTTCTGCATTTCTGTAACCGATCAGGACATCACGTCTCTATCCTTTCCCAGAGGAAAAGGCCAGTTAAGGCTCCCGCCTCTCTCTCAGCTCTTCCTCCCCGGCAATTACATGTCTCCAAGGTGACTGGGTCTAGAGGGTACCGGGAAGACTTCCCCTGGGATGAGACTTGTGTACCTTCTGGCTCAGGAACAATGGAGAGGACATTCTTTTTTTAGGAGCCTGAGGAAAATACAAGATAGAAAAGACAAAGCTCATAGTTGCCTCCTCTTCCAGCTCCCACCTCCAGAAAGGAGCAGGGCATCACTGGTGAACAGCAGCGCTGGCAAGATTGTGTGCCCAGGTGGCAGTGATGTGACCTTTGGCCTCTTGTCCTAACCAGGCTGTTCGTGCCCATACCTATGGACCGGCCAGACTGAAGATGTTGCTGTTTTGATTCAGTTTCCCTACTGCCACTCGGTCCCCTCCCCAGGAGGCAGGTCCCAGACACTCTGTGCCGCCTCACTCTCTTGTGCACCTAGGACTTCTCCCGTCTGTTTAATTTCCCTTTGGAGAAGCAAGCATCTTCCGGGTGACGGTGGGACCCCCGACCCAGTGCATAAACTCACCTTTCACCTGCTGCCTGAGAAAAATCTTCACATAAACATGGCGTGCATGTAACAAGAAATGCACGCATGCACACACCAATGTACACACGTGTCATTGGGAGAATAAAGAGGACCCATTTCATCACAGCTGGTTGAGGCCGCCGCCCTCGGAATGGTCCCGTTCCAGGTGGCCACAGGCCCCCAAGGCTGGAGCTGGTTCTGCTTTGGCTCACTTGCATCCAACTCTGCCCTGCTGCTGCCCAGTTTTTAAAAGATCAGCAATCAATACCCAAGGCCAGGCCAAAGGCCGGCAGGTGACTGCAGAGTGCTGTGACACAGACTAAATAGGCAACAGATTCGGCCGTCTTCAGTGCCTATCCCCATCCCAGAAGGAGTCCTGAGTGTACTAGTTATTTGGGGATCATAATGATCCCGAGTGATTCGCACAAACTGTCTTCTTGCCGCCACCCCACTCCTAACCAGAAGCTCATGGCGTGAGGTGCAATTTCACACATGGACATGGATTTGAGACTATGTCATACCAGACCGAGGCGCTGGAGGAAGGCCACAGTGACTCCTGCTGGGGGCTGGGCCCTTCGGCCTCCACTTGGCCTCTGAACTAAAAAGTGAGAAGTTCCCACGTCTGCAGCATAGGGATGAGGGGAATGAGGCAGTGAAATGCAGGCAGGGCCGAGGCTGGAAGGACCGAAAAGAAGCAGACACACCAGGGGTGCCGTGCTAGGAGAGCCTTCTGTCCTGGGACACGGGGAAATGCTCACTCTCAGGGCTCCCAGTGAAAATCCAGAAACGGCGATGTCTGAGGCCACCCCCTTCCTCCAGGGCTCCTCCCCTCCTGCTGCTCTCATCCCCCACCTCACCCCGTGACTGCTCCCTGTCATGTGGACCGCTAATCCTCTCTTGCACTTGGTACCAGTTCAGTGACTATCCAGGGCTTTGGGGGCCCCAAAGGGCGGCTCGTCTTCTATTTCACCCACAGTCCTAGAACCTGGCACGTCATCGTGGCAGGAGCCAAGACGCAGACACCAAGCTGGGGAAGAAGCCTGGGCGGAGAGGGGAGCTCTGAGGTGGATGTGGCACACCCTTCACCCTGCCCCACGGCCCCATGACCTCGGCTCTCACCACGTTCCCTCTCACAGGGGCTGGAATACGTGTGAAGAGGGTGCGTGGTGGGGGCTGCACCCCTCCTCTGTGGGGCTGCACAGC
>NW_011888787.1:9807152-9815403 GCF_000151845.1 Pteropus vampyrus | reverse complement strand
TCGGCTCTCACCACGTTCCCTCTCACAGGGGCTGGAATACGTGTGAAGAGGGTGCGTGGTGGGGGCTGCACCCCTCCTCTGTGGGGCTGCACAGCTTTGGCTTCCTCTCACACTAGACCGTGGAGCCACCCTCTGTCCCCAGCTCTCAGACATCCAGCTCCTGATATCAAGCCCCATATGGTCAAAGAGACATGAAGCTCCGTGGGGAAGGAAAGTGTCTGAGGAGCTGGAAAGAGAGAGAAACTCAGTTCAACTGGCACATCAAGGTCAAGGGCCTCACCCCCGCTAGCATCAAAGAGTAGGATCTATAAGCAGGGAAGGGAATCCAGCTGAGGGACCCCAGAGTGGAAATAGGGCAGAAGCCCTTTGCAACACAATCCCCATGGGAAACATGACAGAATTAGTAGCAGGAATGAGACCTCCCTCAGCGGATACAAGAATCATTGGGTTGAAAATAACCACAAGGTCATCTAGTCCAGCTGCCACCAATTGCCTGAAGTTTTCCAACCCATTTTTGGATAAGCAGTCACCCAGCCTCAGACGGCAGCTCACTGCCCCATGTGGCAGCCCCTTCAGAGGGTGGGCAAGGCTTGCAAAGGCCCCTGGGGGCCCAGCACTTCTGGGGTTGAGCTCACGGTAGACAGGGGGCAGTCCCCTGGGGCCTGAATCCAGCACATTCCTTCTTAAGGGAGGTGTGTTCATGCACCCTGGATTGACAGCAAAGACTCTTGGTGAGATCAAGTTTATGTGTTTACATGACTATTTTGGTGAACCAGCCTTAAAACCTTCTCCATAGAAGGGCGATTTTGTGTTGTTCTTGGCTCTCATTCCTGTGAAATATCTGGGATCATGATTTTAGAATCGACAGGAACTCAGTCATCTAGTCCAGCAACCTCGTTTGATTTATGAGAACTGAAGGGAGCCTCGAGCCCTCGCATGGAGTTCAGAGAACGCTCCCCACTGCTCCATCTGGGGCTCCCTGCGAGTCTGCCATCCCTGTGGCTCTGGGGAGTCGCTGGCTCTGAACCCCTCGTGAAAGTGCCCAGTGGCCTCTCTTCTGAGTCGCATGTTACCTGACCACTGCGGCACTGGTCCCTGTTGGCTCATCCCTCATTCTCGAAATTCTCCTCCCTTGGTCTTGCCGATAGCATTACCGGTTTCTTCCACCTTCCTTGCAATCTTCTTGGCTGGACGTTGTTCTACCAGCCCCGCAGATAAAGGTGTTTCCTTCAGCATGTCCTGGCCCTGCCTCTCCACTGTCTCCACCCACTGTACGTATTCATCCTATTGGTTACGATCACCACCTAGACAGGGATAATTTATAAATGTCCATCTTCAGCTCTTGCTCTCTTCCCAGGTAGTAGGCTGTGCTCCAGAGCCATAGATCCAACTATTTACTGATTGTCTTCATCTGGGTGTTTCATAAGCATTTTGATTGAACATGTCAAAAAATGCAATTCATTATCCGCCGCCCCAGCCCCGTTGCATTTGTATATTCCCTTTCTGAGACCCACTTCTCACCACCACATCACTCAAACCCAGAAGTTAACTCAGACTTCTCTATTCCCCTCAATTCCTGATTCCTATGTGTGCTGGCCGTGAAGAAATGGTGAGAGGAATAAAGCAAACAATTGCATCAAATTTGGAGAAAGCAGCCTCGCTTCCCAACCTCGAGGGGTGTCAGGAACGAGACAAAGAAGGACAGCAGACAAACCGTGCCCACACAGGTGGGCAGAATTGACTTCAGTCCAGAGTGCTCTACCAGCCCCCGGTCCATCTGCCACCTTCTGGATTTATCTCCTACAGATCCAGCTCAGACGGAATGGGCCACCTGTTCAACTGTTCTCTTCCCAACAGCTGCAACTCACTTATCCAGTCATCACGACACCTGGAAAATGCCAACCACCTGTCTTCTCCATGTGTGAACCTGGCCCACCCATTGCTGACAGGGGACGTTTTCCCGCCAGGCACATAGCACCATCATAAACTCACGGTCCCCGACTCAGCCGTGTCCTCAGCACTTCCTGGTAACATTACTCTGTTCTGTAGTCGAGTCGCTCTTCTCCACAGATTCCCCTCTGATCACAGCCACGTCGCTCTTTCACAGCTACGTTTCTTGAAGACATGTACCTGCCACCTCTGTGTCTCCACCTTCGCTTCATCTCTCATCACCAACCCACCTGTCTCACGCTCTCGGGCTCCCCTCTCATCAGAGGCCTCCCTGTTGCTTAATTCCAATGTTCACTCTTAGTCCCTGCCTGTTTGATCTCTTAATACTATTTGTCACAGCTGACAGTACCCTCTTCTGTAAAAGTCTCCTTTTCCTTGATTTCCTTGACACATATTTTTTCTCCTAACTCCATGGTAGGCTTTTTTCTCTACATGGCCAAGCCTTGGAATATTGCAGCCAGTCAAGCAGCATATTCCGTCCCAGACCTTCCTTACGCATCCTAACTCTGTCCTTGTGAGGTCGTGTATCCGAATGACTTGGATCACCATCTGTCTGTAAACGGATGACTCTAATCTGTGGCTCCTGCTCAGACTTGCTCCTACGCAGGACATCGCCATGGGGATATTGCATACGTATATGTCACACTCAGTGTGTCAGAAGCTGACTCATACCTTCTCCCCATTCTCACTCTCACTGCTCTGCACCCCAAACCCCATTCACTTCAGCGTGCCTCTCAGGAAATGGCATACGCCTGCTGTTCAAGGCAGGACCTGGGACTCACCTTTGACCCCTCTTACTCCCTAACCACTCAAATCCACCCAAATCCTATTTAACCTGGCTCTAGGTAATGCCCTTCTTTCTAATGCAGGCATGTGGGAGCTTTCACGATGCGTGCCATGGGAAGCTTGCAGTAGAGGGGTGACACGGTGGGACATGGATTTCGGCAGTGTCACTCAGAATGCTGTGCTGGGAACAGACTGCACAGGAGTCAAGATGGAAGCAAAGGGGCCAGGCGAGCAGCTCCTGCAATCATCCGCTCTCTAGATGACGGCAGCTCCAACCAGGGTGGTGGCAGAAAGGTTGAATGTGACCCATATTTTGAAGGTAGAGTTGACAAGGTTTTCTGATGAACTGAGTTATGTCTGTGAGAGATAGAAGAATCAATAATGATTCTAATGGTTTTTGGCCTGAGCAAATGGAAAGATGGAGTTGTCATTAGCCGAGATGGGGAAGATTGTGAAAGGAGTTGGTTTGAACATATTAATTTTAAGCAGCCAATTAGACACTCAAGACATTTCATGCTGATCAGAGTTGCATATTTTAAATTAAAATATCACTTGTCAAAATGCCTGATATCTTTTAGGATTAGCCTCATTCTTTTCAGGCTCAAGGCTCTGGCCCTATCCCAAACTTTATAGATGTCATACAACTGGTCGAAGAGGATACATTAGTTTGGTCCCATCTACGGTGCCAGATCTCCAGAACTGCTGCTGTCTAGATATTTACTCTGAGCATCGCTTTAAAAATCTAATAAGCAAAACATTCCTGGTTGTGCACAAGGCTTGGAGCCACTCTTCACTCTAAAGCTTCCCAAATTCGGAGGTATTAGACGAGGTTTTCTTGGCCAGACTATGTGCCAGATCCTCTGATAAACCATCTGCTAGGAATCTGTCCTTCTGGAATACTCAGCCAAGTGCTCCAGATGGGGCTGTGAAAGGGCTCTCTGGATAAAGAAGGCAAAGGGATAGCTGTTGGCATGTTTTCAAATCATGGCGCCCGATCACCAAGGACATCATCAGATAATGTCCTTTCAGGCCTTCTAGGGGTAGTAAAATCATGGCCTCCTAAGGATGGGATACCCGAGCCTAGCAAATCCTTCTGTGGGCAAACTGGGGACCAATGTTGCCCCACAGGTATTGTGAAAAAATTACAAACCCCAACCTGCTGAAACACAAAAGTTTTAGCTCAACTCTACACTGCTAAATGGATGAATATATTCTCTTTTCTTAAAATAGCTTGCTTGCTAAGGAAAAAGATGTGCATATTTCTCAGACTCAAAAGTACATCCAAGGAAAATTGCCAAGTTCTACAACAGTCCATCACCCACATGCAGGCTCTTGTGACAGACCCAGGGGCAATTAAAATTTTAGCCTCTCTATTTAAAATGAGTGGTCCCCTCTTGAAGGACAGTCCTGGACAGTGCCTCGCTTGCCGTTGTCAGTTTGAATAAAGGAATAACATTTTCCAGAGCTCGGGACAGGAGTGCCCATCAAATGACTAGCCCAGTTTCTCTGTAAATCAGCTCACAAGACTCATCACCAACATGTCTTCCAAACCCTCTGGGGAAAAAAGGCAGCAGCAACGAAATAGGGATAGAGCTCTTCAAAGGGGATTTTGAAGACACGCATTGAAATATAGAATCTCTATAGGCTTACTGTTTAAAAATTCCTTCATCTGGAGCAGACAGACAAATAATGCACTAAGTAAATAAGAATAGATGGAATAATTTTATTAATGAATTTATTAAGTGACATAATCCTCTCATCCATTTAACCTTGAAAAACAATCAAAATAGATCAAGTGCGTTCTGATCAATGTCTAGGGTAGGGGTTCAAATAAGGGTAACCCTAGAGGGAGGGAAGAGAGAGAAGTTACTTGTAGAAAACACGTTTACCTCCCCCAACCTGGAAATTGTCACCTGCTACAGGTTCAGGACCCATACCTCCAGCCCTGCACAGAGACACATATGGAGCTTTTCCAGTTGCCCTGGGCCAGGTAAGTGTTGTGAACGAATAGATATCTAATCAGCTTAAGGTACATTTGTAGACTTGTCCATGATTGTAGGTGTCAGTGACCCTGTCCTGAGAATGACTTTAGAATTGTACCTGCAACACTGACCTTGTAAGCATGTGTTTGGAAGCCTAACCAGAGAGACAGCAGAGCACGAGGTTACAGACAGGCTAGGGTCCTGGCTGGACCACTTGCTAGCTGCTTGATCTTGAGCACGTAGGGAAAACTGGATGTCTCTCGGTCTCTCATCTGCAAAGTGGGGAGTAGTAGTACAGCTCTCATAGAAAAGTAAAGATGAAGTGATTTAATCTGTACACAACATTTCAACCAGTGCCTAGGACATCATAAGTGCTGTATGGTATTTGCTATTTTAATATTACCAGCTTTGTTGACGTAAATGTGAATTCTATGCCGACTCTGCAAAAAAATTGGATTAAAAGTATGCAAGCAATCAAGTCGCCTATGAGAAAATAACTGAGGATTGTGGCATCAATGTGTAAAGTCAGAGAAAAACATGAAAATTCTCAACGTTTTCCTAATCTGCTGATGTTCAAGAGAAACACAATACACTTAAAAATTTTGCATTACAGTCATGCTAGCAAATCGAATCATATGATATTGCCAATTTATGGGTCAAATAAGATAAAATATCAACAATCATCATAGGGATTGATTTATAATATGCCCTGGACATTGGAATTCTGTGCAATACACTTTGTTTATTTTATGCTTTGTACCCTAGGGAAAATTTATTAAAGGGCATTTTAAAAGATGTATATGAAATAAAAACATTTTAAGCCTGACATTTGGTTACATAAAGATTGAATTTGCATAAAAACTTCCAACCATTTTGCATCACTAATACATGGAGCTTCTTAAATTGGAGGAAACTTTAGAGAAAACCTTTCTAAACTTTTATTCTTATGAAGAAACTGAGGTAAATGCATTCGGTCAAGGTCACTGTTAGGAACTATTAGAGCCAAGAACAGCTGTCGGGTCCCTGAGGCCCTATGCCGTTTCTCTTATGAAAAAATCCCATCTTTATTGTCTGGAGACTTGTCAGGAGGGTGCAGACCATGTTCATAAAGCAGCCACATCCATGGTGTGGACGACATGGGTCTGAGCAGACCTGCTCTTGCCTGAATGCCAAGACCCACTTTCTCAAGCTTCTGATTGTAGGCTCAGGGTTGTCAGTGACTTGTCTCGGACCCTCTCCTCTGGCTTCCTCCAACTTTCCAGGTTGCTAAAACCACCCATTCCACTAGCTGCTGGGGGCCTAGGTCCCTGTTCTCCACTGCTGCTAGCCCAGGGATGTGTCACCTAGTCCCACTGGTGTCCTTTAACCTTGTTCTGAGCTCCGTAAACAGTCTGTCCATTAAACTCTCTATTACTCATGTGCCATGTGTTTTTTGCTGGGATCATGACAAATGCAGATCTTGTAGATTCTATCAAACAGCATGAGATGTAATTCCACAAAATGCACAGGAAGAGCACTTAATTCCCCATAACCCACACTCCAAATAGAAATGAGCACTTGACCAACCAAGAATTTATTTGGGTTTTTGAAAATGCTTTTAGTGTCTTTCAGAGATGACTCTTTTTATATAATAAGTCATTCTATTCATGATTGGGTGTCTTTTTCAGTTCTGCCCTCAGAGGTTGATAGTTAGCACTTGATACACAAGTTTACCCTCTTCTGAGGCCAAGGGTTTTGGTATTATGGGGGGATATATCTAATATTCGGGAAAAATAATCTGACATTTAAGAACAAATAAGTCACTATAATAATACACATTCCATAAAGAACAGTTAATGCCACTAGCAAGGATATTTGCTCTACCTTATTTTTGACTTTTCATAATAACATGTCAAGTGAAAAATGAGAGGTCTTTGGCACTCCTAATTCAAGTGCCAATAAAACATTAGCTATCTTATCTGTCCTTTCAATGCCTAGCAACTTAACATGAAAAATCAAAAATAAAGCGAAATTTTATAACAGAGAATATATGCATTCTTGGCCCTTCTCCTTGTAACCACTTTCAAGAAAGAAAGTAAAAAGTTTTCATATGCTCACATTTCCATAGCACAGCAGAGCATAACATCACTTCCTTCGGAACTAGGACTCTAAACCAGTAGATCCCAGAACTAAAGCAATGGGAAGTAAAATTTCACCAAGGGTGACTATGAAAGGACCTACCCCCTATGTCCATCTCTTGATCTCAGGGCTGAAAATCTTGGCTAAGAAAAAACAACAACATATATTGACCTCTGGTTTGGGGCATGTACTACGTACTGGAGGACATCACTCCTGTGTCGCCAGCCAGCTGGAACCGGAACGAAATCTTTGGTTCTGTCACGTCAGCTGTGTCGGCATGATGGGAAATATGGCGATACCACTAAATTCTACGAACGTGAGATCATCGTTGTGCTTAATTTGCTGCAGAATTAATTCCTTGGTCAGGACCAATGGTCTGTAGGACAATGAGACATTCTGTAAATCCATAGATGGTAATTTTGGCTGAAGCACTCCAGGCCAAAAAGGCAAATCCATATTCAGAGTAAACATTTTCCAGAGAGAATAAAGCACTGCCCTTCCACGATGGAAGTGGCCCAAAGTAACCAGATGGCCGGCTGCCTCCCCTGTGGAAAGTTGCCGTGTTCAGCACGCGGGGTTGGTCCCTGCTGTCGGTAGGTTGAGCCCTCAGCCCCGGCTTGAAGAGTGGAATTTCGTGTGGCTGAGCCTATGGGTGACAACCAGGGTTTAATCAGAAAACTAGAGCCACTGTGACTGTTATCAGATAAAAGATTTATTACAGAATGAGAACTTACATAATTGTGGCAAATATTAGGGGAGGTACATCCAGAAAGCAAACTCGGGGTCACCTGCCAGTCCTCCCGAAGCACTGATGCAGGGCGGACAAGCCGAGGTTTGCAGAGGACCCCAAGAGACTCTACAGGGGTTGCAAAGGGAAAGGTTTTTTTTTGATAGGTCTACAGGAAGCTATGGCCTCTGCATAGCTCTGCCTCTGTGGATCCACAGCCGAATATCTGGTTTTGAACGTAGGAGGCAGGTTGAACAGTCAGAAAGATGAGCTAAATAAAGAATGAAGAAGAAAAATCAGAAGCAGAATCCCCGGGCACTTCTGAATCTGTTCTCTACATATTTGACTGCAAGACCTTCTGAGAGTAATAACCGCTGTTTTACTTCTCCTTTCTAAACCTCGCACAAGTTCTTATCTTACCAACTCTTCTCTAGAGACATAAAGAAAATGGGATTCTGGGAAATGTAGTTCCATCCTAACCAAGTTGATATGACATAATCCAGCACATCCCCAGAGTAAGAAGGCTGGTTAGCCATTCGTTTATTCATTTATGTGTTCATTCAAATGACAAATATATTGTGCTGATAACACTCTAGGTACTCATTTCGCAGAGTGTAAAGTAGTCTTAATGGGACTTAAAGAATACTGTATACGTGAAACTAATTTAAATAAATAAAGTTTTAAAAAA
>NW_011888787.1:9805189-9807102 GCF_000151845.1 Pteropus vampyrus | reverse complement strand
AAGCTATGGCCTCTGCATAGCTCTGCCTCTGTGGATCCACAGCCGAATATCTGGTTTTGAACGTAGGAGGCAGGTTGAACAGTCAGAAAGATGAGCTAAATAAAGAATGAAGAAGAAAAATCAGAAGCAGAATCCCCGGGCACTTCTGAATCTGTTCTCTACATATTTGACTGCAAGACCTTCTGAGAGTAATAACCGCTGTTTTACTTCTCCTTTCTAAACCTCGCACAAGTTCTTATCTTACCAACTCTTCTCTAGAGACATAAAGAAAATGGGATTCTGGGAAATGTAGTTCCATCCTAACCAAGTTGATATGACATAATCCAGCACATCCCCAGAGTAAGAAGGCTGGTTAGCCATTCGTTTATTCATTTATGTGTTCATTCAAATGACAAATATATTGTGCTGATAACACTCTAGGTACTCATTTCGCAGAGTGTAAAGTAGTCTTAATGGGACTTAAAGAATACTGTATACGTGAAACTAATTTAAATAAATAAAGTTTTAAAAAATTTTTTAAAATGATAAGAAGAGAATCTTAAAAACAAAAACAGAATAGTGGGACAAAGTAAATTTCAAACACTTAAATCCATAATTATAAACATGACAGTGCAGTGACAAAATATAAGATCAGCCCATTAGAGAAAATGACAGAGGAGGAACAACTTAGATCGGGAGGTCAGAGGACACTTGGCTGAGGAACGGCGTCTACGCTGAGACCTGAAAGAGGAAGCGTGCAAGGCAGCGTGTCTGGGAAAAGGAAGAGAAAGGCATCTCAAAATGTCTTGAAAAGGAGGTGAGCGTGCTTGCTCCCACCTCCTCATCACCTGCTATTTTAACCGGAATCCGCTCCAGAGAGTTCTATTTTACCGCACTAAAACTCATGATGTCAGTTACCATTGAACCCCCAGTTGCCAAATCCAGTGGCGAATTTCGTCCTAAGATCACTCTATCTCTTCACATCACTTGTGCAGCTGATCACCCACTCCTCCTCGAAACGTTGTCTTCACCCGGCTTCTAGAACCTCGTTGTCTGCCTCCACCCATGAGAACGTGCTACGCTCCAGGACGGCAAGGGCTTCGGCTTGCTCAGTGCTGTATCACTGGGGGCAGGAACAGTGTAGGCACAGGGTAGGCACTAAGTATTTGTTGAATGAATCAGAGAAGTTCGGGGAGAAACAGCTCGTGAGATAGGAAAGGCAATGGAAAGCATGCTGTTCTAGAAACTAAACGAAGCAACTATGTCAAGAAGAAATGTGTCAGTGATTTAAATGCTGCTGAGAGTTGACTTTTGGATTTAGCAGCGTGGAGGTTTTGGGAGGAGGTTTTGGTGGAGTCTTGGTTCAAACGTCAGATTGGAATAGGTTCAAGAGAGAATAGGAGAAGAATTACTGGAGGCAACTTTCGTCAGCTGTTTTAGGAGTGCGGCTTTAGAGGAGATGATAAATGACAGTAGCTAGAGAGGGATCCGGGGCGGGGGGGACAAAGCTTTTCCTTTTTATTGACTTATTTTCGTAAGAAGGATATTTATGTCCTGAAGGAAAGGGTCTGGTGAAGAAATGAAGTTTGAATCTGCAGACTGGAGAAGGAATAGCGCTGGAGGGATGTCCTCGAGGGCGGGAGAAGGGACGGGATCCCATGCGTAAGTGGATTGGACAGTTCACAGAACAACGAGAGGGGAGGATGTCGGAGCCGACGCAAGCAGGGCGGCTGCTGGCGGGGGAGGTGTGCATGCTCTTCTGTGATTCGTCCCCATTGCCAGAAGGTGTGCGTGCTCTTCTGTGATTCGTCCTCATTGCCGGAAGGTGTGCGTGCTCTTCTGTGATTCGTCCCCATTGCCGGAAGGTGTGCGTGCTCTTCTGTGATTCGTCCCCATTGCCGGAAGGTGTGCGTGCTCTTCTGTGATTCGTCCCC
>NW_011888787.1:9769197-9803909 GCF_000151845.1 Pteropus vampyrus | reverse complement strand
GCCGGAAGGTGTGCGTGCTCTTCTGTGATTCGTCCCCATTGCCGGAAGGTGTGCGTGCTCTTCTGTGATTCGTCCCCCTTGCCGGAGTCCCCTTCTCTACCCAAACTGTAGACCTTGGAGTGCCCCACGGCTCGCCGCTGGCTTCTCCTCCAACACTCATTCGCTAAGCTCATCTCATTTAGTCCCATGACTTCAAATATGCTGCTCATTTCCAACTGTTTTTATCCTGCTCCAATCTCTCCTCAAACTACGGACTCATACCCTACTGCCTGACGCCTGTGCTTAGATGGCCAACAGGCATCTTAAGTTTAATGGATCTAGAAGTGAACAGCTGATTTCTCACCTCCTTTCCCAAAGCAGCGGCTCAGCCTTCACTATACATGAATAACAACATGCACGTGCTTAAACACCATTTAAGCGAAAATGTTGACCTCAGCCTTAATGATTCTCTTTTTCTTATCATTGCACATTCAAGCCTTAAACAAGGTCAGTAATGACTTCAAAATGTGTCTGGAAACCCGATTCTTCTCCGTACACCCTGTGATATCATCCCAGTATGAGCCACCTCATTTCTCGCCGGGGTTATACAATCGTGCTTTTATGCTTTCTCTGCTTCCGGTCTTGTCCCTCTTTAGTAAAACTTTCACCAACAAGACAAATGGAGTCTTTGAAAAAGCAAATCCTATTATGTCACTTCCCTGCTCAAAACTCTCCAATGGTTTTTCCAAAAATAAAATCCAAAGTCCTTGCCATTACCTGCAAGGCCCAAGGCGATCCGGTCTCAACTTAGCTCTCTAACTCGTAATTTGCCAACCCCTCCCTGCTCGCTCTGTTCTGGAAACAGAAATCCACATGCTGTTACTTGGAGGTACCAAGCCAAGCTCGCCCCGCCCCAGGATTCTGCGCCGGCTCTTCGCCCCGCACTGCATGACCCTGACAGCCACACAGCTCCTTCCCTGGCTTCTTCAGATCTCTGCAAACATTCCCCAGGGAGGCCCTCCATGGCTACCTCGTCTAAAGCAGTACTATCCTCTGACTGTCTCCTTCCTCTGTTCTGGTTCTCTTCATTGTGTTATCATGTCCTGATTTTATGCCATGTATATTCATTTATTGTCTAGCTCCTTGTTCTTGCCAGTGTAAAGTGGACTCTATTAGAGCAGGAAATTGTCTGTCTTGTCTACCACTTATCTCCGGCACCCTTGCACATAGGTCAGTACTCGACACATTCACTGACTAAATGGGAGCTGTTGAAGAGTTTCGAAAAAAGAAATGAAATATCATTAAAAAAATTGGCCCAGCTACAGCCACACCACCCTGAACGTGCCCGATCTCGTCTGATCTCGGAAGCTAAGCAGGGTCGGGCCTGGTTAGTACTTGGATGGGAGACCACCTAGGAAGACCAGGTAATGCAGGCATTAAAAAAAAAAAAATTGGCCCGGGGGCAAGAATGGGAACAGGGTTGGCAGTTAGGGGATCTTGCAACTGTCTAGATGAAATGAGGTTGACCTGGAGTAAGGTCGTGGGAGTGGAGATGTTAAGAAGACACTGATTCAAGTCTTCTGACCTTCAAAATTATTCACTCCGATTTTGTTTGTGCCCCAGTTCTCCGTCCTATTTACAAAATTGATTCTCTGCCTAAATATGTATCAAATGTCTTGATGCAGAATAATAGAACGCTACAACTGGAAGCAGACACAGAAGTTTTCTAATTTGACGCCTGATCCTACAGATGAGGAAACAGCCTCAGGGAGATGGGAGGCTCCTGTCCGGGTCTCCTGGCTTGTTAGGGGAAGGAGCCCTAACTAGAACCTGCTTTAACTCACTCCCTTCCCTGCGCTTTCTCCACCTCGCCATTAGCTGGTCTACAGAATTGTCTTGGAAAGAAATATATGTACTTTTAACATCTTAAGAACTTTGAAACTGCTAATTGTTTTAAAAATAACTCGCTATGTGATTTCAAGTTGAACTTTGGCTTTCTGCATAATTTTAATTATATTTTGGGCTGTGCTGAGAAGTCCCAAGAGAGTACATCAGGTTTTTGCTTGGGTTTTTCTGTACAGTGGATTCGAACTAATGGCGTGGCAGCCAAGGTTTTACTCCAGGGTTGTTCATTTAGGGCTTACCCCGCTTTCCTTTAAGCCCCTCCTGGATAGTTACTCTATGTCATCTTCAATTCAGGACTTAAAAATGGGATTATGACCAATATTTTAAAGAAAATGCAAAGTAAATTGAATAATACAAGTAGACCAGACAGATTAAATAAAGGTAAAGAAAACAATTTCCTTCACACTAATGTAGATTCATTTCATCACACACCATTAAGGTAAATTTTCTCCTTCAAACCACCCAGGCAACAATATCTCATCATTAAGTGTAATAAATGCTGAGGGCATTTCCCACCCCTCTGCAAAACCAGAGGACACCTTCCCTCCCTTCTCTATATTATGCAGGTCTAATTTGCACAGAATTCAGGAGCGTTTCATTAATTCATTTAAATAGGTTGCCTGTTTCTAATGAGTTCATCACACAAACGTACTTAGGAGCTTTGCCCTCCTGGTGAGAAGACGTGTGATCTTGACATATAGGGTGAGAAAAAAAAGGGGGTAATTCACTTGGGGCTGATGGCCTGAGAAGCTGAAAAATATATGGGTAGAAGTTGTATTGTTTCTGTCGGCAACTACGTGAATTTATACCCCTTGAGGCTGAGCAGGACAGACGCTGGACACGGTCTGTGGAGGGGCGTGGCTTCAGCCTTCATTAGCACATCCGGTTCCCCCTGCTAATCTCTGCTGAAGCCTGTGTATTTTTTTAGGCAGCTCTCTAATAGTCTGAGAATGTAAGGGAGAGAATTGTGTACCCTCAAATTCACATGTTGAAGTCCTAACACTCGGTACCTCAAAATGTGACTTTATTTAGTAATAGGTTCATGGCAAATGTAACTAGTTAAGATGAAGTCACACTGCAGATAGGCGGGCCCCTAATCCAGTATAATTGGTATCTTTATAAAGAGGCGAAAATTGGACACGCCCAGGGAGAACGCACGTGAAGATCAGAGTTACGCTGCCACAAACCAAGGAACTATAGAAGCTTGGAGAAACCCCAGAACAGAGCCTTCCCCAGGGCCTTCTGGGGGAGCATGATTCTGCCGACACCTTGATCTCGAACAATAAATTCCTGTTGTTTAAGCCACTTGACGTGTGGAGCGTTGTGACAGCGGCCCTAACAAACAAACGCAGAAGCCACTAAAGAAGAACAGCAGTGTCGATTTCACAGGTCCAGCTCTGGAGCCACAGGGTGAGTTTTCTGAAATGTAAATGGAACTTGTCGCTCCCCCGCTTGAAAGCTTGAAACCCTCGGCCTCCCTCCTGAGCAGGCCTGCGAGGCCAGCCCCAGGAAGCTCCCTGGCACCGATAAGCTCCTCTCGCCCTCTCGCCTCTCGCCCTCTCCATCGGCGCGTGCCCCTTGCTCTTCTCCAAGAGCTAAGCACTCCGATGGGCACGTAATTTCCCCCTCACCTAGACTTGGTTTTGGCTCAAAAACATTTCCTTGACCACCTTCCATAGAAGAACGCTCTCCTCACTTACTTTACTTGCTTCCCCTCAATGACACCGGCACCTAACTTTATGTAACTGTTTATCGCTCCTCACCGCCTGCAGGCACGTCGGCTCCTCAAGAGCAGGGCTCGCGTCCTAGCCTCGAAGTCTAGCATGCTGGAGCCCATCGAAGGAGCTCAGCCCATATGTGTTGGATGAATGGATGAATGAATGAATGAATGAATGATATGCCCGCTCCTTGCGGATTTAAATTTTTTCAAGCTCCTTCCAAGGCATGCCTGGTGGCTGCTTACACTTTTCTCTGTTACTGTGAGGCCGAGCCCACGTCCTGCATGTCAAAACTCCCCTTCTCCATCCGACTGTCCCTGACCTGACACTTCGAGCCTCAGGAAGGACATCTCCTAAATGAGAAAATGAACTCCCCTGAGGAGACGTTTCTCTCCACTCCTATAACCTCTGTAGAACCTGGCACACAGTAAATATTGATTTAAGGAGTCAACACTTTTTTTTTTTTCACAAAGAATTAAATTTTAGTCAACTAAATTTCTCCAAAGTTATCAGGCCTCTCACATGAACCTTATACTTGTCTTAAATGATCTTTCAATGTACCCATCTGTGGAAAGCAGCAGCTAGAATGGCCTTCAGAGAGCCCTTTGTCCTAATAATCATGCTGTCACCCCCTCCTCTTAGCATGAGCTGGATTTAGTAACTCAACTCTAAGGAATAGAACAGAGCAGAAGTGAGGGCTTCTGAGATTAAGTTATAAGGATATCAGCTTTCATCTTGAGTGCTTTAGGTCTCTCGCTCTTGGCTGGATAATGTAAGGAGAAGCTGGCTGCCCCGTTGTGAGCCAGCCACGTGGAGAGGCCCACGCGAGTGAACTGGGAAGCAGATTCTCCACGAGTCGAACTGTGAGATGGCTGCAGCCTTGACTGGCACCTTGACTGAAGCCTCAAGGGAGACCCTGAACAGGAATACCCAGCAAGTCTTCTCTCTGATTCCTGACTCACAGAAATTTGAGAGGTAATGAGTGTTCGTTGTCGTTGGCTGCTAAGTGTTGGAGAAATGAGTTACACAGCAGTAGATAATACACCATGTTTGATTTGTGCTCCTAACACATCATTTTTAAAGCATTACTAATGTGAACAATTAACTTGAGACGTTTCTTCCAAAGACTAATATATCAGGAAAAAGAGAATTTTTTCATGTCTGTGTTAAATTTTAAAACTTGTAGCATTTTTGCATGTAAAAGTTTAATTTTAAATGGTGACTAAAATGCAAATTAAAAATCTCTGTTGTTCATACATATTATCTCATTTAATCTTCATAAAACCCTTTGGAATAAGGTGCAATCATCACCTTCATTCCTCAGAGAAACTGAGAAGCAAGCTGTGTAAGCAACTCACCCAAGGTCACACAGCTCATAAGTGGTAGAGCCAGAGAGCTCGGTTCTAAGGCCGAGGCCTTGACTTTTAGTCTGTGCTGTTTCCTAGACAAAAAGTTCAAACATAGTATTAAAACAGGTCAAATCACCTTAAAAACCAGCCCTGGTGTAGATGTGTTACTCAAACAGGACTAGAGTTGTCATGATTAAGATGGGACGATATCAGTCATTGATACATTCTCATGAGGATTAAATGAGATGATACATACCTCATGCCCAGTATTCTGCCTGCACGTACGAGTACAAAAATGTCCAAATGTGAAGAGGAAACGGAGCCTACATTATCATTGGAAAAAAACGACCAACTGACAAACAAAAAAAAACCTTTCCCTTTCTGAGGAGGTATCATTCGAATCACTAGAAAATCCCAAAGTATTCACTGATGAGACTCTTGAGTCATCATTAGATTTATTGACACATTTTAAACTCATTGGTGCATGCCGACAGCAAGAGGGCTAAGCCTTGGGACGCAGCTGCTACCTTCCCACCTGACCCTGGGGTTTCAGCAGCTGCCCACGGTGTAGACAGCAGCTCCCCAGAACGATTCTCAGTGGAAGAGCTTTAGGAACTGTAGAAATAATTCTGAAAAATCAGAAGCTCCCATGTATGGATGTATCATGGATGAATGTAAAGAGCATTTATTTGACCTTGAACTCGGACCCCTGGGTTTCAGTCCTACCTTTGCCAGCAGCTCCAATCTGCCTGACCTCGGGCAAGTTGGTTCATCTTACCACACCTCAGTGTCCTCGTCCTTCAAATGGAAAGAGAATAAGGTTGCCCCGCCGGCTTTTCAGGGTTCTGCTGCTCCAAATTTGACCAGAAAAAGTATGTCAAAGGACTTTGTGAGCTGCAGATTGCAAGTGAAGGGATATTTATTTTTATTATCAATGGCAGAGGGACAACGTATACTAATTGTAGATAAGTCGGATTTCTGCCACTTGTGGGCGTGGAGCAGCCACGCCTGAAACGCACCGCTGCTGTGGGAGGTGCCGGTCAAGTCCAGAGGCGCACACACCCAGGCAGTTGTTCGGAGAGAGGCTGTGTCGTGACACCTGCCCAGAGCTGGCTGATAGCCAGTGCCACCAGGAGCGGCTTTGGTTTCTGAGGTTCAGTTGTGACCATCCCCACAGAACTCAACTGTTAGAGTCAAAGGTCAAAGCACATTTAGCTGCTCAGCCATAAAATCTAGAGCTGGTGCCCACAGGTCTCCACAGGTCCCCACACAGGAACTCGCTCTGCAGGCATTCTCTGACTTCTGCATGTGTCAGCAGGTGAGTGTTAAGGACACCAATGCGGAGCCACCCTCGTGCCACTTACGGCCATGGAATGGTCACGCAAACAACTGTGACAAGCGGACCAGTAATTGACTTTCATAGTTACTGCCAGTGTACTTTAAAACTTCGACATCTTGATGAAGTCTTCGAATTCCTTCACTTTGAACCACGAGGAAAAACAATTTCACAGAACTATGGCATTGGGATGGAAGCAACAGAGTGCAGCCAGTCAGCTCCTTCATTTTCAGAGATGACGACCGTGCGTGCTGTGCCCAGGGTCCCTCCGCTGGTGAGAGGGGCCAGGGCTCTGCCAGCGGACGGTGGGTCGGACACGTGAGCCATTCTGGAGTTCACCTCCTCCACGCAGAACTCGGCATGGACCCCAAAGTCCGTCAGAGGACAGGGGAGGACAGGGCACGATGGTGCCCTTGTGCACATTCCGTTTCTGCATCGAGGCCTCTGAACGTCTGCGTCACTGCAGATGCATTGTGCCTAGAAATTCTGGAACTTTCTGACAGAGCCAGAGTCTAGAGTGCTTCAAATGGAGTTCTTGGTTTATTTTCTGTCTTTATTTCTCTCAATCCTGTCTAATCGATAGCATCTAACTAGAGATAGGCTTTCTTTCCGACCTTCTTCCTGGGACTTGTTCATTACAATAAGGGACCTTCCAGTCTGCCAGATGTGAGTGCGTAACATTTCTAATCAGAGTCTGACCAATCCCAGAAAACTAGTTTCAGTGAAAAATGAAGTGACTAATGGACTCGGTCTACACGATTATGAGCTGAGTGAAATTTTCATTTTCGTACTCAAAATGATGTGGAGCTGTTAAATTCGACTTCTGAGGTTGTTTGTGGGTTTGCATATTAATCTTCCTGAACACACGCCTTTTATTCTATCTGTAATTTGAACGCTCAAAATCAAACCATGTGTAACAAACACAGCATTAGGTCTAATATTCAAAATAAAAGCTGTGAGGACATGGTTCAGTTCCTGAGTATTTTATAAAGGAAAGATCGACATTTCCCAAGCACTCACAATGTACCAGGCCCTTTGCCGGACATCTTTCCCACATGTTATGGCCCTCTCAGACACTTATAATTATCCCTTTATGACAGAGAGAAAATCGAAGCTCAGAAAAATCAATGGCAAAGCTGGGGTTTGAACCCAGATCTGACTGATGCTAAAAATCCCATACTTCCTATGACATCAAATGGTTTATTTCCTTCCTAAAGGAATTGTCTCATTTACAATCTGCAGAGTTTGGCCCTTTCATTCAATAAATGGGCCTGAATTACAGTAAAGGAATTCAAAGATTAATATAGCGACTACCCAAATTTGCCAGCGAATTCATGTGACGATAGCGAGGACAATGAGGACAAAAATGGTCCAGCATAAGTCAGCCACGATCCCACTTTATATGTGTGATTTCAGCTGAGTCTCACAACCAGCCTATGAAGTAGGTGCTATGATGATACCTACTGGGCGAGGCCCTGTGTGGCAAGGATGGGAACGTGAAGCCGGATGTGCGGTCTGACGTCAGAGGCCATGCCTTTATCACTCTTCTATACAGCTGTCAAATAGAACCAAGCAGGGCACCTAAAGACCCATCATCAATATATTTTACTTCAATTATTTGATGGGAGGAAAGTACTTGAATGTTATAAAGGATATAGTTCCATGTCAAATATTAAAAGGGAGGTCGTTATTACAACCGGTCTCTTATTACAGAGGGTGGTAGTGATCTAACAGAAGGCCTAAAAGTCACATAACCGTTAATATGTTGAAGAGATAAAACCAAGACATCGAAGGAACTGGAGTAAGGGGTGGACGACCCGCCACCGTGATGAATAGGGGTGATTTTATATTTCCGAGCACAATCGTGCTGGTGATGTCAGCAGAAAAGCTGCTGCTGAGGACTTGCTTTTCCTGGTCCTCGGAAGAAACGGGCTCCCATTCTCTCCCGAGCCGGAGAGAATGCCTCCACCATCGCGGACGACCTGAAGGCCTGCTCCATCAAGAAAACCTGCCTTTGAGGCTCGCTGGTTCGGCAGTTCTTTATTTTCTTTGCAAAACTTGTTTCGAAATATAAAAGAAACAGTTTGATCTCTGATACCAATCGACTTAGGTGGCATCTGTTTGAGGTTTTCTTTTAGGAAGCAGAAATTAGAGAATGTTTCTGAATTCTGTGTTAATTTTTAATTGTTTAAGCTGCTGTTTTTTAATGAAATAGCTTCTTCTTGGCTATGTAATCTTAGAAACATACCTAATCTCTCTCTTGTCCCGTGAAGTGTGGCAGGACAAGGTGCTGGTTACAGAGGTTACGGAGGCTGATGTCCAAGTCAGAACCCCAGCTCTGACACGTACCAGCTGTGTGGCGTAGCTCAAGGTGCAGCCTCTTAAAATGCCTCATTTGGAGATAACATGGGGTTCTACCCTCTGGGGTTCTTGTAAGTTAATGCACATAAAGCATTTAGAACAGTGTGTGGCACATAGCAAGCATATCAATAGATATTATTTGCAACTATTGAGTATGCTTATAGGCCACTGTCGGTAACTTAGGCAGCAACCTTGACCTAACTTGATCAAAATTAGGGCTTCTGTTCCCATGTTTATTATGGGGTTGGTATATACTAGTCATCCCTTATCCAGTTTCGCTTCCCATGGTTTCTGTTACGCCTGGTCACTCACAGTCTAAATATGTTAAATGGAAAATTCCAGAAATAAACAATTCATAAGTTTTAAATCGCACACCGTTCTGAGTAGCGTGAGGAAAACTCACACCGTCCTGTTCCATCTTTTGTCCAGTTTATCCACACTGTATATGCTTTCCGCCTGTCAATCACGTAGGAGCCATCAAGGTTATCAGATCGAATGTGGCAGAATCGGCATGCTTGTGTTCAAGTAATCCTTATTTTACATAATAATGTTGCATTCACATAACTTTTATTACAGTATATCATTTCGATTATTCTACTTTATTATTATTGCTGTCCATCTTTTACTGTGCCTAATGTATAATTTAAATTTTATCACAGGTATGTATGTATAGAAAAAAACATCATATGTATGGGGTTCAATACTAAGGTTTCAAGCATCCACTGGGGGTCTTGGAACATCTCCCCTGCCCATAAGGGGGCGGGGCGCCTACTGAATGTCGAATTAAGAAATCATGACAGAAAGTCTTCGGCTCTCAAGAAATCAATTTAATGCAAGTAGTAACTATTTATTGTATTGACATATTTACAAAATATTACAACGTGAAATACCACTCTAATTCATCATATTACGCAGGGCTGCATACAGGCGAGACGAAGTATATGGAAAAACATTGACTTCTGTCTTTGGTATTAGAAATCTACACAAATCCGCAGCATTTAAAGTTTCCAAAACAAAGGATTAAACGTAGACAAAGACGTAATCAGTAACATCATGAAAAGAGACTCTCTTATCCTCTGCTAGGAAACCCTTAGGTCCATGAAATGCAACTGGAAGACCAAACACCATCTGCAAGGGAGGGAGTCTATTGGCTAAATAACAATAAAAGAAACAATACAAGTTACAATACTCTGCACAGGTATGTTTCAATTTTCTTGAAGCTACTCTCTCCATAACAACGTTTGGCTGACAGTAACAGACACAACACTCCCCAGCCACAGAATCGCAGATAAGACTTCATAGGCAAAATCCACTCCAGGAGTACGCCATGAGGGTATAATTTTACTGTACAGAACATTTTATAAAATTCATTTTCATGATCATTTACACATGTACAAAAAATTTAACTGGTTTTAGCAAATAATAATTTTTCTAAAACACAATCACAGTTTACATCATTCTGAGGTAAAGGTCCTGAATCTATCCTATTTGAGAAGTCCTAGTCCATGAGGGTCTCTAAAGGGGGTTGCGCTCACTGAATGTTAAGTTTGGGCATTCCAGTGGGCTGGGGAGCGGGCGGCCACACCTACCACATTTCAGAGACGATCCACAATTTCAGAACTAAACGTTCCTAGTGTGGCTCTATTAAGTTAATGCTTCTAATGTTCTGTTTTCTTCAAACATGAAACACTCTCTGAATCTTGCCAGAACATGACTTCTGCTATGGAAAAAAATATTTCATCAGGAAAGGGGCCAAGTCAGTGTCGAAACCTGACTGTCTTGACTGGGCACTCCGTGTGTCACAGGAAGAACAAATTTCAACTCCTCACGTAAAAAGCGAAGACTTGGTCAATAAAATCAATGCACTGCGAAACTGATCTTTCCGCCAGTTAACACACACCCAGAAAGGGCCTGCTGTTGGGGAGACCCTCAGTGAGAAGCTGGGAGCCCACACTGAATGAGACCAGGAAAGTCTCAGTGATGCTCCTGTCCCAGAAACACACTAAGGACCCTGCTGTGCTTTCCTTCCAAAATCCTCAACAAGTCATCTGTGCTACTGTAACTACTCCAGGAAAACATGAGAATCAGCACATATGTCCCAGGTGTTTTTAGTGGGGAGAGAGAGGAAAAGACGTGTGTTAATAGATGTTGCTTCTATAAAATGACTTGATATAAATTATAGCTCTTGATCTGTTTCTGTAAACAATGCCATCTCAGTCAGGTTACTTGCAACTACCTGTAATATACCTGGCCAAGATGATTTTTCATAAAGGGAAGTACTACATTTCCAAAATAACCCTATGAAATCATGAAGGCTGTGAAGATTGAATGTGAAGATACTCTCTTTTATGTACTTTTTAAAATAGAGATTTGCAAATATAATGAGGACATCAAATGAATAATTAAAACCCCTCTGGGATATATCACTTACGAAGCAAACCTGAGCGTTTGCCTCTGATATTTTATCACGAGTAACATCTGGAGGTAAAAGTGTATGCCAGGCAATGAGTCACCTTGCGAGGCATTTAAGACAAGTAATGCGGGACCTTTCCAGGAGACTGCCCAAAGGGAGGAGCTCCAATTTTTTTTTTTGTGCTGGGAGAAGCAAAATTAAACTTCTGCTTCTTTGTACCATCAAAAATTCTGGTGACTGGCACATGAGAAGTAAGTAAATACGTAGTAAACACTTACTAATGGTGGACACTTATGATGTCTGACTCAATGAAGTAAAAAGACCAGTGTGTTTGCAGGGCTCTTTTGGGAAGAAAAGCTTTTGGCTTTGCCCTGGTCCCTGACAATGACAGACTGGCAGGCTGCTTCTTGCCCCGCTCTAGGCAAGCCATGATCTGTCAGTACCAGCATGTTTAGATCTCAGTATTGAGACTGAGGAGGGAGAATGCTGAATAGCCAAAAATGCAGCTTTTAAACATTTCAGTTAACTCATGATGTCGTGCCGGCTTCCGTTCATCCCTTTGCTGAAGTTTCTGGTGCAGGGTGCAATGCAGGATTAGAGTTTATTCATCCATTTCCACGTATGTCGATGGAAACCAGCCCACCTAGAAAAGAAAAGCAGCCAACGTTGCAACGTGACTTTGCGTCTGGCATCTTTTTTTAAAGGGTTCTACACCCTGGTTAAGCTGGAGTTTTATACCCACTGTAGGTGAGGAAGATTGCTTTAACTACTCCTAGAGCCTGACTGAGTGATAAAAACGGAGGAGTAAAACAAGCTTAAACAATGTTCGAATCAGCCGGCACACAAATAAATATGTAAATTAAGTGTCAAACAGGTCTCTACTCCTCAATGATTCCTGCTTCTGCTTTAGAACAGAACAGGATATAACGACAGAGCTACGCTGTCCCGTTCCTTCCGATTTCGACGACAGCTCTCACGGCTATTTTGTACTACACATAAAGCATGTGCTCGAGGCTTAGGGACTACGAAGAACTGAAATGCTCCTCAACCCTTGTCCCAACAGAAAGCCGTCACACTCGCCCAGGTGAACCTCATTTATGCCACTATCGCATTCCTTCGGCACATTTTTCTTGAATTCCTATGATCAGTAAGAATCACCACCGGTGTCCCGAGGCGCTCAGGGCTCAGGGGTCGGGGGTGAAGGCTGCAGTACAGCTGAGGGGCCTCCCCGCGTCAGCACCACGGTGGGCGCCGACAACTGCCCCGTCCCCTTCATTCACACGCACGAGGGGGAAAACTCGCCTTGCCGTTTGCTTCTCCTCGCCACCAGCCGTTCGCACTCAACTTCGTGTAAATCTTCACCACGTCTCCTTTCAGCAAGGACAGTTCTCGCATGTCTCTTGCGGAGAAGTCGTAGCGAGCGATGGCGATGCCTAGCACTTTCGGACTCAACACTGCGGAGAAATGACGGGGAGTCCATTGATTTGCAGGTTAACGACCGTAAGGACCTAACCAGGTAATAAGCGCTCTCGATACTATCAAAATGCACAGCCATGATTTCGGTGCAGACTAGTGACGATGACAGGGAGCGGGAAAGCAAGGAGCAGAATTGCTGTGTCAAGTCAATCAGGTGTGGTCAAGTTCACTTCGTAAAGTTTAAACGCTATTTTTCTGTTTTCGCATTCTTAATAACTTCGAAACAGGGACAAGTTTTTGTAAAAAAAAAAAAAATGGCTAGTATCTAAGTTACTGTTTAAGGAGATAGAATCTAAAACAACTAGCATACATTTCCTATTGATGGCACAGAAATCTATGTCTTACTAGAACCTCAAAGGTAAAAAGCTTTATGTTTTTCTCTCACATGATCTTTTTTGACTAATACTCAAAACAACAAAATTTTTTGCTTGGAAAGTCTCCTGTTGACACTGCGTCATCACTTCTAGTTAAATGGTATTCTTCACCCAGCTAGCCTTTCTCTGTTAAAACTATTTGAGGATAAATTCAGTTATCGTTTTATATATAATTTCACTTATGTGAAGAAGCCGAAATCAGATTTCACATAAAGAACACACAAACACCATTTATCTTTTTCAAACGAACACTGCCTTATAGAAAACCTTTACTGAAGTAGGTAATCAAAAACGAGATGTCAGGGTGTTCATCTTCTATATTCGGGTTTTTTTTTTTTTTTTTTTTTTTTTACTGTAGCAGAGGCATTAACTGACCCCCTGCCCTCACCTGCCCTGTCTGGAAAAGTCCATTCAAGCTGGACTGAATGTTTGTTCATCTCTAGTGTTTCATAGCACATTTTATATATTACCTTCTCTACTAGTTGCTGTTTGGGGTTATAAAGTGTTTTCAATTATATGTTCAGTGATTCTTGGAATCACTCACCTGGGATTGGTGGGACTTTATAAACCTTAAATGGTGAAGGAATTTAAGTGAGAAAAAGAAATAAATGGGAAATGCCACTCGTCTGTATTTTTAACAGTCCCCAGTGCCCAGAAAGCTGCAGTTACGACCCGTGTCTCCCTGGCAGAGCCTGCCCACCGGGAGACAGGAATCTCTGCCTATTACTCATGGCTCTGCAATGACAGACATTTTTTTTTAGTCCCCAGGTGTCGATCACAAGATAAACAAATAGCAATACTGTAGATTTCAGAACTGCAAAGGGAGTGCAAATAGGTCATTTTATTTTACTATTTGGACTAAAACCACGTGAACAGTTTCCTCACTGAATGCCATCCCGTCACCAGGGCACCACTCCGAGAGTGGGTGCACCCCGTCATCGACTTAACCGTGAGGCCTTGCGCAGGTCTCTTAACTTCTCTAGGCCACATTTTTGTCCCCTAGAAAATAAAAGGTCCCTACTAGATGACCTCCAAGGTCCTTCTAATTCTAAATTGTTCCCATGATTCGCTTGGGACTTACAGTTTAATTTTTTTAAATCTGTAAGGAAACATTTTTATCTGGCCATTCTGTACTCCCCTACATGTCAAGTAAACAACCCTTAAATTCTCTAGCTAATCACAGAAATCAAGACCAAAACGCCTGTGTGCAAACTGATGGGCACGGTCATCCTGTCAAGCGATATGCACTGAATTTTACTCTTATATTTGGAGACGAGTTGAGATTTTGGTTCTATTTATTTTCTTAATGGAAACACAGAAACACTGGCTTTTCTCAACTAAAATATCTGATCCTTAAGAAAACTAATGATTTTACAGAGTGCTTCATGCCCCCTTTTTATACTGTCGGCCCCTATCCCTTCCCAGCCTCTCCCCAAGAGATAAAATAGAAAATGTCTTGCTGAAAGATATAACACAGGCACGCACATAAACCAGAGGAGTGAGATGTCATGACAAACAATGACTTCACAGGAGAGGAGAGTGCACGGTGAGAATGTGACTCCAGGGACTGTTTGTGAGGAGATGTATCTACATGAGAAGCCACACACAGAAGCCAAAATATTTTATTTGCAAACAGAAGCAAGTCGAAAAGACATATAAAAGCAGTAAAGCAGTACCTGACCAGAAAGGAGTAGAAGAAGGGGGAACAAAGCTGTAGCCTGGAGGGGTTACGAAAGAAAAGCCACAGAACAAAGAAGGGGCTTAGAGAGAGAAAGAAAAAGAGAGAAGCAAAAGGACATTTAGGTATTGGCAAAAAAAACATCTCAACACAGCTATTTTGTCGTCTATAATCATAAGACAATTGTCACATCGAAGTTGCAAAATAAGCTTTGCTTTCACCCACTTCTCTCCCATCCCCGTTTCTAAATGAAGAGCAGGCCAAGCTTTCCCATTTTGATTCACACGAGTTCTGCACTTCGGAGCTGTCTCTGCTCCTTTGCAGGCGAGCACAGCGTACCCGCTCCATGGGGCTCCCTCTGAACCCCTTCCATCCAAGGGGGGCACAGAATTCCCACTTTGTTACATCAGTGGAAGGGGAGCCCATAATCCGTAATGTAAATTACACTTAAATCAAAATTGACATAAAGAAGTAGAATGAGAGCCCGTAGGGTGGTGTCAACGAAACACGCAGAGCCCGTCGAAAATGTAAGAAAATCATTCATATGATTTGTTAGACCCCTCCCCGCCCCCAACAACCAAGCATGCGCGTGCTTATTTCTAGACATAAAACATAAACCATTCCAAATCTTATCATGTCTGGAAAAGAAAGTAAATATATTTCCCAAGTTAGAGGCACTTGGGTGTTCAAAAGCTTTTCACTTGACTTTTAATAATAAGAGCTAATACTTAGCAAAAAGTTCCAAAGTGTGAGATGCCATACTCAATGTTTTATATACAGTATTTCATTTGTTAATCACAACAACTCAAAGAGAAAGGTACAAATACTATTTCTCCTTCACATTTGAGAGGAAGCTACTTTCCAGCCAGGGCCCAGGTGATACAGGCCCCAGGCTCTCACCTGCGTGTCCGCGGCAGGTGCTTCCACAGCAGCCATAACATCTGCCCGCTGAGAGCACGGTGCCATTGCAAGGGAAAAGATGGCGCGGCTGCAAATTTTCTCCCAGTATTTATTTTCCCATTCATCCGTGTAAGTGAGTATTTGGTTGGGCCATGTTTGCCCAGAAGCGAGACCACGTTCCCAGTCTCCTTACAGGTTGGTGCGGCTATGTGACTAAGGACTCGTCGCTGGGATATACGCAAAAGTATCACGAGGCAGCTTATGGTTCTGTTCCCAGCAAGGCAGGTGGGACACCCCTTTGCCCGCACCCTCCCCACCCCAATCATCCATTCACCCTCCTCCTTTTTTTTTTTTTTTTTGGTTCTTTAATCCATCCTGCTGTCTGGAGTGTAAAAGCTACCATCGTGGTCCATGAGAAGGCAGGGCCCCCCGCAGGGATGGCAGAGCGTGAGCCTGAGGGAATCTGGGTTACCGAAGGTTTCACGGAACAGAGATGACCTGCCCTTCCCACAGCCCTGCACTGACTGACGGCTTTCGGGTTCTTATGGGAAAGAGAAAGAAATGTCTCTCTATGCCAACGGTTTGGCAGTTTCTGTTACTTGTACCTGGACCCAATCTAAACTGTAACAGAAAGCTTTCGATAATCAAGGATGAGGTGAAGGCAGGCTAAGCGAACTGGGAATAAGTCCATAGAATCTTCTAATATGATCTGCTTCTTTTGGGGTCACTGCTTGATTTGAGAGCCACAGACTTATTCCAAAAGTTAATACTCTTGTCGGGAAGGGTCCTTGGGTTACCTGAGAACAGGGGACTTCTAGATGCCACCCAAGGAGGCTGCCCAAAAAATCAGGAGGGTTTAGATTTCCCTGCAACAATAACCTTGGAGCCCTCACACGTGCACCGATGTATTCTTGACACTTTTCTCATGGAGTCTCACATATTTTCTTTCAAGCTACTCTGAAGTTTATTTTTGTTGATAACCAAAGTTCTTTACCAATCCGCTGCACGTTCCACATCGCGTTTTTTAATTTTGAAATGCAGTGGTACGTGCTAGTACAACTCATTTTACAATCTGTCCAATTCATTGATTGCCATACGATACAACTGGTATCTTTTTCCATTTCCCTGAGACCATGATATACCCACTATTAGAGAGGAGAGGAGGATGCCGTCTCTAGTTTAATGAGGAAAATCCACACACCTAACTCTATTATTGGCAGAAAATCTGGTGACAAGATTCTTATACCATGTCTGTGAGAAATTAAATCAGGACCCCTCATTTTACATGTTATTTCTGGCAAAGATTAGAATTTTCTCCTTGAACTGTCTTCTAAGCATCCAACCTTGATTCTCTCCCTGGGACTATGTTACCCATCAAATAATAAAAAAAGACTATTTCTTCTTTTCTAATTTCTAATGAAGGTGATTTAATCGAAGAGTCTGAAATATATAGGAGTTAGGTTAGCTCTAGAAGGAAGAAATAAGAAATCAATGAAAGCACGATTAAACGCAATTTAAACAACCTCAACAATAGGTAGACATATCAGATCAGATCGTCTCTCTAATCTTAAAATACCTAATGTTCCTGAGGTGATATGGGTAATGCCTCACCAAAGGACCTGAATCTGTTTCAAACACATGGTGCATGAGCTACTCTAAAAGCTTTATTTAACCCTAAAAAGCCTTATAAGCATTTGCATTCATGTCGAGTAGCTACCCTTAGAATCTTCTAGAATCTTATCTAAAGCATTATTATCTTAACTACATGGTAGTTATTTTCCCGTGGTTAGCCCTTGGCACCTCTGCTGGCTTCACTTTAAACTGAACTTTCCCCCCAGTGAATGGAACAGATTCCCGGATGTGCCTTGGCCCCCAGACCTGAATTCCAGTCTGATTTCAAATGTTTTCATGACACTGCCGTGAGGTACAACCAAATCGTTATCTTTGCTTTAACTTGTTTGAAACCACTCATCCAGAAAAGAAGCTTCCGCCCTGTAATCTAGCTCGACCTCTCACATTTCTGAGTAACTCCCACGTTCTCTTTGCAAACCACCCCCGCAGATTCAGAGTATGCTGCCTCCCAGTTGGTCTTCCTGGTTTTGACTTCCTTTCCTTTCCATGTGAAGTGCTGCCTCTCAGCGTCTCCCTGTAAACAGAGATTCATTGCTCCTTTTCCTAAATTCTGAAGTCCAAATGCCTGACCTGAATTTCATGACGACTCATAATCTGGCCGTAACCTGCCTTTCTCCCATCTTCCATCATTTTCCCAAATTCTCTTCCCTCGGGCCAGTTTCCTAACACCCGCTGAGGCTCCTGGCTTCGTTTTCGGCCCCAAACTTCTGCCCGCACAGGAAGGCTGCTCCTTCACCTTTCCTCTGATGACCCTGACCTCCTCGTCGCCAAAGCTCCACTCGGGCCCCGTCTATGAACCTTCCCTGACCGATCCAGATGTGCGTCCCTTCTCTCTGTCCCTTCTAGTCATCTGTCAGGCACTAACATCATGGCCCTGGCTCTGCCGCTTATTGCGGCACGTGCTCCTGTGCTGTATCTCCAATTAGCCATTGATTCTGGGGAGCAGGCCCTGCTCTTATCCCACTTCCACATCCTCGGTGAAGGATCGGGCCCAGTGCTCAGCTACTGAAGCTGCTGAATGGACAAGGAGCTCAGCAGGGTATTTAGTTTCACAAGCTCCTTAGGTCTGCTCCTCCCAGTCTCTTAGCTCACCTTTTGCTCACTTAACTGCTCGATGAGACTTCCAACAAAAGCCGGCCCAGCACATAGGAAGCACGTGAGGTATGCTCAGGTTTTATTCCCCAGGATCCCTGGGAGCCACAGTCTGTCTATCAATATTATTCCTATACTAACCGTAGCTTTTTCTGAGATGCGTAACAGCTATTAAATACTATCAGTCTCATGGCATTCACCATACGTATGCCTGAGGGCTCTTCCTGGGAGTAAAAGGTTAACCAGTTTCTCCTGCTGCCCAGTGTACAGCTCTCGGCCATTTGAAGGACAGGTAGGGATGCTTCCTATTTTCCTACACATTGTAGCGTGACTTATTGCTGCCATTCTTCCTATATGTCAGTTGTCACTGCCTTTGGGTCCTTAATTCTCTCGAGCTGGCAACAGAGCATTGAAATGCCTGCACCTACGGAGACAAGAGAAATCATATAACATGTTTCCCTAAGAAAATATGGATTTAAATCTAAATGTCAGAAGAAGGTTCTTGATCAAAAGATTTTGCAGGATGGTTTAACCTGTAAAATATGCTGACATCCATACTGAGAATACATCCACTTATTTCTACGCACGTTTCTTCATCCAACGCCTACTATACCAAGACATCGTAATGTAAGATTACGTTAGCATCGCCCGGGATGGCACTAAAGCTGCCAGATGATGGTGACACTCAAATGGGAATGTTGAGGGGATTATGACCTCTTGGCCCTTTCTCTTCTTGGCCTAAAACTCACTTCACCACCGAACATCTCACTGTAGACTGTCGCCTGCTAGTACGTCACATGATTTGGGGAATCTTCTTGAGAGAAAGGGCTCTTATTCATATCTGTACCCACGGAGACAATATTAAATCAACGTTGAGATCTTTTCATTGAAATGATCAATTGCAAACTACATGCTTTAGTTAAGGGCCTAACTTTCCTCCTCAAACACTTTTTTTTCCCCAAACGTTTTTAATTCCTATCGGCACAGATAAAGGAGAATCTTGCTCAGAGAGATCATCGTATTCAGACCGGTCTGTTTGTTTTTTCACATGTATGACGTCTGGCATGCCATCAGGCTGACATGCATGGAACGTTAGCAAATGAGTGGCACATAGTTTAGTGACTTAATATTTCTCATTAGGAACTAGTAAGAATGCAGTCAAATATTTCCAAGTTAAACAAAACCCGAAGTACTAACATTCTCTAATTGAAAGAGAAGTTATCTGTTACATAAATAAATTGGGAATAGAGGCTATCAGCATAGCCATAAGCAACTGATTGGCAAATCATTAGTGAATATTATTCAGTTCTGAGACTTGACCACGTGGAGGCACAGAACACAGAAGTATGTCAATTAAACAAAACAAAACAAAACAAAACAAAACAGTGTTTACAATAGAATAGAAAAGTACAAGTAAATTGATATCCAATGCCTACACTTTTGTTGTCAAGGCTAATTAAGCACTGCCTTAAAGTAATAAGCTCGGCCTTGATCAGGCTACTCATGTTTATGAGCAAATGAAAATCTATTCAGTTTTCGGTAACGTTCAAAATTTGTACACAGTAAAGACCAAGCTCAGTCGACACTCTTCCTTAGGTACTGGTTATCAAATCACAGCGTATTTTTGAACTGCCACTTAATTTTCCATTACACGTATAAATGAACATCGCCCTGAGCATTTGCTAATTATTCTTTGGGATAGACATTACCTCACGCTCAGCGTTAAGTTGTAACAGCCACGTGTGCTCACACTCATTTATGTAATAATAAGCTGTTAGTAAAAATATCAGGGGACTGGACCAATGGTACCACCGTCAGTACAGTGACCCTTGTGCGTCGGCTGCCTGGCAGTGGTCTAGAGGTTTTCTGGAAGAACAACGATCCCATGTGGGACGTCTGACGAGCCAACCAGGAGACTCTTTTTACCAAAACTATCCACAGATAGCCTAGCAGCAGAGAACACGCTGAGAATTTTATGAATGTTTAATTTAGATCTGTGATCCTTAACCTGGTTTTATGGGACAGCTTAGGTGTGTCTTCTTCAACTCTCGAGAACATCCACAGGCATAGTATTCAATATCTGCTCTCCCATCTCCCTCAGTGAAACAAAATGAATATTAGTGTTTATTGTATGTTTTATATATTGTCACTGGAAAAAAACGAAGAATAATTCAGATTGGTTTCATTTAATTGAATGTTGACATCTGGTAAGTGGACAAATCTTTAATCTCAAATTCAAAGACATAACAAGAAAAACTTAAATCTAGAATTATTGGGAAAAATGAACAGCTGCTTTGTATTCAGTGCTGCACAGTATAAACATATAATGTCATCAGCGAGAAAAAATTGAGGATAAGGCCTTTCCTATTAATATGGAAAATTAGGTGACTTGACATTTCCAGAAATTTCAGATTATTTATAGGCATCCAGTTTATTGATTCTAAATTCTTACTCTTTGACTATAATTGGCAGACATTTATTAAATAACTATAAATGTGCAAAGCACCGTGCTAAGGAGTTACAGGAGACATGACAGCATCTGATGTCAAAGGAGCTTACACATTAATGAAGAGACAGACACACACAGAAATGATATAGAGATATGGAAATAATTCATTTTGCATCGAGAATGCTATGACTAGACTTTAGGCTCCATGTGAGCCCCTCCCTGTGAAAAAAGAAAAAAACGTCCAATCTTCCCGTCGCTCAGGCCAAAAACCTCGGAGTCATTCTTTCTTCTCTCTGCTCTGTCTCACCTCTGCTCAGTCGGAGCGCCCTGGTGGATCACCTTCAAAACACGTCATCTCTGTGGCTACCCATCGGTCCAAGCCGCCACCGTCGCTCACCTGGTTTGCTCTATGAGCCTTTAACGGGTCCTCACGGTTCTACTTTGTCCCTTCTTTCTCATGGTCTTTTTCTCCTTTTTTTTTTGACAGAGACACCCAAAATAATCCTACTAAAACTTTAGGTCAGATCAAGTCTCTCCTTTGCTTAGTCCCTCCGAGGCTTCCCACTTCTTCCAGAGTGAGAGACTAAGTCCTGTCAGGCCCCCCTGGCCCGGCCTCCCGTACCTCTCCGACCTTACCCCTGCAGCTCCTCCTCGTCCCCCTTCTGCCCCGGCCACACTGCATTGTCGTACAGGCTCCTTCCTTTCCGCTGGCTGTTCCCACTCTCGTCTCCTTCAGTCGCTGCCTTCACAGTGCGGCCACCCTGATGCCCCATGTAAGAGTCATGGAAACACACCACTAGTGCCATGCGGTAGGGAAAACAGGGTTTCTGGAGGGGCACGGGGGGTAGTGTCGATATACAAGCAGAGGTACAGGCAGAGTGTACGCCATCCCCCACACTCCCCTTGTCCCTTGCTTAGGTTGGGCACGAATGGTCTGCACACACCGTGGTCAAAGTCCCAGCAGCCTGCCTGGCAGTGGGCTCTCAACATAGATCTGTTGGATAAATGAATGTGGGACCTGTGGAGGAGGTTACTGGTGAAGATGTCACGACTAGATAAGGGACAAGGAAAGGGGTTCTTGGATTCATCCGAGTATGCAGAACTGTGTTTTCTGAAGAGGGAGGATAAAGAGGGGAAAGTCACTGGGGAAGACTGAGCTTTGGATAGAGAAAAATCTGAACCAGCAAATCAGGCAAACTGAACTTTTTGTGCCCAGGTCTAACAAATTTGAGTACATCCATAGGAGGGTGGCCAGAATGGTGATGGAGATCCTTCTTGGAAACTTTCTGGCTCGATGTGTTTTTCTCTGAGTGCATTTCACTGAAGGAAAGCTACAATCCATCAGAAACACTTCACTTTATTAAGGTAATGTTTTCCCTGTAACTCTTATCCATTGGCTGCCTGTCTGCCCTAATAATGCAAAGTCCTCTAATAACGCCAAGTTGTAAAGGGTGAAAAAAGAATTAAAATAAGTATGGAAAAATTTTAAATTAATGCTAAGATGGCAGTGAGTAGAATGGCGCCCCCCCCCCCCAAAAATAAGTCCACTCAGAAACTGAAGATGTGACCTTATTTGGAAAGAAGGTCTTAGCAGACGTAAGAATCCCAAGATGAGATCACCCAGTAGTAAAGGAGGCTCTAAAGGCAATGACAAGTGTCTGTATGAGAGAAGAAAAAGGGAGATGACACACAGAGGAGAAGGTGACGTGAAGACCAGGCAGAGATCGGAGCGATACGTCTATTAGATGAGGGACGCTGAGGACTGCCGGCCCATCTAGAAGCTGGAGGCGTGGAAGGGACTCTCCCTCAGCACTTCCAGAAGGAGCCACCCCCGCCAACACCTTGATCTCAGACGTCCAGGCCTCCAGAACGAGAGAGTAAATTTCTATCGTTCTAAGCCACCCGGTTTGTGGTAATTTTTATGGCAGCCCTAGGAAACTAATATGATCAAATTAAAACAAATATTTAAGTTACCAGGATAAAATTAGATCAACTTGAACCCAAATGCCAAATGACTAAGGAAAGAGATGACAAAAGACTGAGGATAAGATCAGGAAATAAGCGCAGATGAATATGGGTTTTGAATTACAAGGGCAAGAAGGTAAAAGCTAAATTAAGTGGATGTGTGACGAGTTTGTATGAAGGGGATATTAAATGTTATCCACTTTTATACTGTAATAAAACTAATAAGTAGTGGTAAAACATAACAGGATGTTTCAGGAATTGTCAGGAATAAGAAAGCTATGTTGTTACTCTGAGTTAAATAAATAGGAATTATACAAACCCTCTAAGTCCAAGTGCTAAAACACCAGTTAAAATGAAAATCCGTGGGGAAGAACAGATCACGCCAGGAAGAGCAGCCCAGGCCCTGGCTCTGGCTTCTACATTTTCCTGCGAGGTCATTTCTACAGTCCCAATAGCCCGAGAAGCCTTTGTCAATTTTCAGAGTATTACTATGATATTTGTCAGCGCACCGAAAGGAGCATGCTGACCAGATTTCGTTTCAAGCCCACCCATCTTTCTACGCTTTTTCAAATATCGACTCCATGTCGCACTTAAACACCTGCTTTGTCCACCATGCACCCTAGGCTCTGACTTTGCTTATTTAGACCTTCCGGAGCTCCTGTTTCATGAAAGGTAGTGTGTGAAGTGCAATTTGAGAATAAGAAGCAAAGGACGATGGTTCGTAGGGCTTCTGGGAACGATACGCCAAAAGAATAATTAAACCTATACAGAAATCATACTATGTCCTATGTAAAGCATGAAACGAAGTGTTAATGATTCATAAGACTCTATCTTCATGGTGCCAACTGCCTACTGAACCACTGAGTATGCGAAGGTACCTAAAATTTTGTGCAAAACCGAATGTATTACCTTCTCTCTAAACCTGCTGCACCTCTTCTGTTTCCTGGTTAGTCAGTGGTTTCACCATCTGGCAAATACTTGCGTATCGCACTTGCATTGCTTCTACCCCAATTCCTTTATCCAATCAATCTGACCTCCAGAATATATCCAGATCCGCCCACTGTCCTGCTCCATGGTCACTACTCAACTTTTGTCCAAACCACCATCACGCCTCCCACGGACATCTTTACTACGTTCCTAACTCATCTCTTTGTGTCCCTGCCTCCCTCCAAGCCGCTCTTCACAGAGTAGCCCGCGATCCGTTAAAAACAATGTAAATCGGTTCGCCTCACTTTCTGCTTACACAGCTTTACTTTATTTCCATCGCATACATTAGAATCCACTCACTGTGCTCCAAGCACACTGACCTCCTTCCAATTCCTTAAACACATAAAGTTCTTCCGGTTTATAGTTCTCACGAGCTCCTTCTTCACAGTGAAGTTTCCCTACTCTCCACACCCCCGCCCCGCCCACCCACTAGGTGTTTTACATTTCACCAAAATGTCCTTCCCGGACCTCTCAGTTAAATCCGCCCTCTGGTCACACCCTTTCATCCGTGCTCCTGCTTCACAAGACTTACTACGATGTGTAATTATTGATGAAGTTATTTGTTTTATGTTTGCTCTTGTCTGCCAGGTTGCCTGTCTTATTCACTATTAAAACTCTCGCATCTGGCATAGGGCCCGGCACATGGCAAATGTTAAAAAAATATTTGTTGAATAAAAAAATGAACGAATACATAAGCAGATATAATGAGGTCACAGGTAAGGAACTTTCGAAAATGACCTCCTCAGCGCTCTACATACCCCCAAATCAGTACGCCCAGCTCCCCCTGCACCCCGAGGTGAGAAAGAAGGAGGCTGCCATTCTCTCCTAATTCTGTTAGACGTATTTAGCTAATGGGATCATCTCCAGATTTCCAAACTTTTAAACCCGACGTAATTCAGACTTTTAAAGAAGTAGCAAGAATAATACAAAAAGTTCCTGTATACTTTTAAACTCCTCAAATGATAACGTTTTACTATTTTGCTTTATCGATTTCTGTGTATTTCCTGAAGCATTTTAGAACACGTTGCAGACATAATGCCCTGTATCTCTAAACACTTCAGCGTGTAATTCCTAAAAACAAAGGCCCTTTTTTCTTTTATAGTCACAGTACAATCATCAAAAGCAAAAAATACTACTACTTGGTCTAGAAACTTATTCAGAACTTGTTAATTGTCTCGTGCGTGTCCTTTATAGCAAAAATACATATTTTTTTTTTCTGCCAGGTTTCGATCCAGGATCACACGCTGCATCCTGCTGTCCTGTCTCTCAGGTCTCTCATCCAACCTGAAACACTTCCTGAGTCTTTGTCTTTTGTGACATTGACACTTTTGAAGAGCACAAGCCAACGGTTTTGTAGAATGTCCTTCAATGTGGTTTGTCTGATGTCTCCTCCCAATGACTCAGATTATGCACCTGAGGAACAGGAACGCGACCACAGTGGTGGTGAGAGCTCAGGGAACCACATCAGGATGCGCACGAAGGCTACTTGTCCCGTGACTGACGATGCCGACTGTGATCACTCGGTCACGTTGCTTCTCTCTCTCCTTTTGTAATTAAGACGTTCTTGTGAGAAGATACCTTGAGATTATCTAAATATAATAATAACCAACTTTTTTCTTTTAATTAGCTAAGTCTAGTCTGTGGTCCTACAAGTCTCCATAAATAAGAACTTGGGAAAATGTCTGAGGTCTGTTTATGGGTCATGAAAGAGCGAACTGCGTGACTTTTCCTAGTGTTATTGGGCTATTAACATTCTACTTACTTTACTTCCTTCTCTCACGAATACTAAGATGCTATGTGTAAAAGAATATATAATAGCTAATCTCATTCCTCCTTCATCAGATGAGAAAACTGAGGCCCAGACAAGTGACTTGCCTAAGGTCAGACGGCTACTCAGCAGCAAACCTGAAAATAATCATCAAATGCTTATCACAGAGCAAGAAAGGCAAAAAGTCAATTCAGTGCCCTTCAAGCATGAGCCCACAGGTGTACCTGAAGCAGCACCTGAAGCAGTCTCAGGTGAGTCTGCTGTGCCATTTTGGGAAAGGAAGGTGATTCTACACGGGGGCCACAGACTCATAGGGCATCTTCCACGGAGTCACTGCACAGTTTCCAGGAAGGCACAGCGCTTACCGCTGTGCCCGAGTCTTCCTCTGCTCGCTCCTCGCTCCTTTTCATCCCTCTTGAAAACACTCCTACGACCATTCCCAAGGCAAAAATAAAGTCTCACGGCTCGCCAGAGGACCCTCTTCTTCTCTCGTGCAGGGCTCGGTCTCCCTGCCCCCGACTCGGGACCCGGGGGAAATCTGCCCTGTCCTGCCTCGGTGGTGGTGAAAGCTAAGTGGCTGAAGTGGCAGAGTCGTAGCAGCTGCCTCCCGGGCAGTGCTGGCTCGTGCCGCACTGCACTAAATGCTTTACATGGGGCACCTCGTTCCATCTCAGTGGTCCATCCCGCTGTAGTTTCCATTTATAAAATACCCACTGTCGTACAAAATACCTAATTTATACAAAATCAGCAGCAAATAATAAAACGTTGGGAGAGAGCCACAAAGCGACCGAGGATTTCAACCCTGTCACAGGGTAGTGACCGAGGGGTCTTGGAGGGCAGACCTTGTGCCTCTGCTGCTGACTGGAGTGCTCACTCCCTCCCCTCTTTCCTGTCACTTAATGGTGATAACTTCTCCAATCGCCATATATAAAAACACGAAACTCCTCAGCCTACACGAGAATCTAACATAATTGGGTAACACTGGACCAAAAAATAGAAAAATAACTTTTAATAAGTGTTTAGTTTCGACATAGAGTATGCTCTGACTACTTTCACTGCTTAAGCTTAGTCATTTATCACTGATCCTGTGAAGAGAACAGCTATTAAGTTATTCAATTAAAAAAAAAAAAAACAGTTGATGTGACAAATTACTTGTATATTTACTTATACAAAGTGTAAGAAATTTTACCGATGTTTGAGCCCTGAACTATATCTGTCTCCCTCTCAGTTTCTGCTTTTAGGGGGGGAAAAGCTGAGGTTACATAACACTGATGCAGATTCTTTTTGAAATGCCACTAGATATTCCAATTTTGCTTAGGCTAAGGATTCTAAGAGTAATAAAATTGTATTCATTTCTCCTCCAAAACATTTTTTTTAATGATATCAAAATAAGAGAATAAAATCACATTTTATTCACAACATCTTTCATCATGATGTTCTCTTTACCGGCTGTATCTACCTTTAGGAAGATTACATGACATTAAAAGGTGATGAGAAAAAAGCTTTTGACTTGAACTCTCACTCAAACTGTATCAGGCTTTTGGTTTGTGTGCAAATCTTTGATGAATAATTGTGGCACAGTGCTCATTCTGAAAGAAAGTGGCTAAAGTATAACACTTATAGAAATATTGATGTCAGAGGAAACATGATTTAGTCATTTAAAAACTCCAAAAGTAATCACCGAATTAGAACCATAAGCAGACTTGGGACAGTAGGCTAGATGGGAGAGCTGTCCACCAGCCTTACCTAAATACTGTTACTCAAATAGCATAATGACCACAAACATGCGTAAGTTAAAAAGAGTTTGCTAATTTCAACACTTACATATAAACAGACCCTTTACATTTCTGATGAATTTCTGAATGTAAACATGATTTTCGATTTGGCACAAAGAATCATATCTCAACATAGTCATAAACCTGTTGGTCCATCTGATCCTGCTTAGCTGGAAAAATTCCTTGCTAAATGCATTAGCCTATTAATTGGTTATATTTCGAAATTTGGAATAAAGATGTTTAGTATTATTGTGCCGCTGACGCTTAAGTGACCGCAAGTTGCGTTCCAAATGACGATACTCACAGCTGTTGCCTGTTCTGCTACCCCTCTGTCCAGCTGCATGTTCTGGCTCCTTGTATGGAAACTGCAGAGTTGTATCAAGGGTTCTGAACCCTTCCTTAAGAGAATGATGCTTGTAATACTCCACAAGTTCCTTTAGGAAAAAAAGAATGAAAGATTACTTCTGATGAAAATAGCTCTACTCTCAAACACATGAACTCCCTGACATAAGTTTATACATATAAGGGCGATTGATTCAATGCTAAAACTTCCATATGTATATGGAAAAATAATAATTGTTCCCTGCTGTGTAGATGTACATACCTAGTAATTGTGCTTGTTACTAACATCCTGTTAGTCTTTAGTCAGATGTGGTAAGTGAAAAGAAACCATTCTAAACCTATATTCCAGAACGGTAATTATTGTTCTTATGTATGAAATACTTGCCTTTCTAAACAAAAATAAAGGGAACAGCTGTTTGCTGAATATATAGCAATTTCTAGTTTCCTGCATTTTCTTTCAGCATCACAGAGAAACACACTTGAATCTAAACATACTTTTCCATGGGAAACCAGAGCTGATAAACCACAAATGCTACTTGACATTGTTTCTGGCTTACGAAGACGTGTCAGTGCCCGTCCTACAGCTCTGCATGACCTCTGGTGCTTTCAGAGGTCAAGTCGTAGTGCTTTCTAATTTTCTCTAATACCTAAACGACCTTCATTACATCCAAGCCCAATACAATAACCTCTCACTACCTTTCATACTAAAATTTCAGGAAATTTCTTTTGAGATGTTGGTTTCATAGATTTTGCACAAATCTAAATCCCTCTACTTTAAACAGAAATTAAATAATAATTCGAAATAAAAAAAATGTGTATTATCATGAGTACTGTAGATATAACGTTGCTCGCAAATACCTGAAATTAAAATAAAAGCAAAATCATTTTTAACCTAATTACAGCACTACTGTTTAAAAACAGTATAAAAACAATTCTTCTAAAAAAAAAAAATCATACTGATATCAACTTAATACCTTCATTCGATAGTTATGTTTAAAGTCCCCAAACACAAATCGGCTGGGCCAAAAATCACCCGAGTGAAGAAAAAGAGATTCTTCAATGATTTATTCATCATTTATGACTGAACTGAGATGAGCTGTGCGGGGAGCTCCAGGGGTCACCAAGATTATGAAGATAAGGCCCTTCCCTCTAGGAGAGTGAGGGGTTTCCAGAGAGTTCGAAGACAAGACAGAATTTCCTTTTGTGAGTCCCGTGGGCAGGATAAGGGAAGATTTCACGACGAAGATAGCTTATAGCTTGGCTTATAATTTCAAAAGCCAGGAAGGAGGAAAGGATTATTTTAAGTAGAGCAGTCAGGCTGGGAAGAGGCATAAGATGAGGAAGAACACATTCACAGACTAACAGCAGCATGGTTGGGCTGAAGCAGTGGGTAAAGCAAATGGAGATTTTTCAGCTCCTACATCTGTAAAACGGGGTAACAAACCATTTCACGGTAATGTGTAAAGTACCAGGTACTTGTGAATATCGTTAACAGCTACCACTATCTCACCTATCAGGGTTTTTGCATAGTTTCTCATCATCTTCACACAAGAAACAAGAGAGAGGCCTTGTCTCCATTGATGCTCAAGTCTCAGTGAGGTTAATCAGTTTGTGCAAAGACTAATATGGCCAGAATCTGTCTCCAGAGTGTGCTCTTAACGACGCTATTTGCAAACAGTCCCCGGCAGCCGCAAGCACTCAGAAAGGGAGGCGAAGGGCAAAGAGCATCTGCCAAGCGTCCATGATGCACCAGGCACTCGGTTTGCTTAGACCTGAGATGCTAGACTTTTATACAAGTTATACCCATAACTTTAAAATATACATATATATATATTTTTTTTTCCTTCCTTGGATCCAGATTACAGGGATCCTTGACAAAGCAAAGGAATCTGGAATCTGACCAACTTGGAAAAAAAGAGACAAAATACCCGGTAAAAATTTATGTCCTCAAAATGGCTTCAATGATCAGAATATGGCATTTGTCTTATCCTGATTTTTAGCATGGTTTCAAAGGCAAGATCTGGAATTATATTCTAGAGACCAATAGTACTATTTCTTTTTTTTTTTTTTAAATAAAAGGCAAAATTTTGTAATGTCTCTGAGAGAACTGTACACATATATATTGTGTTGCTAATGGAAATGATACCAGAGAATTGTCCTTCTAGACATATAATTTAAACTGGGAAAAATGTGCTCTTTCCTTTAGCAAAAATACAAAAATAAACCCAAAAGTTATTAGAACCTAATAACTTTGACCTTCAATGTAATTTTGTTATAGGTTATACAGATTTTTTTATGTATTATATTATGAATCAGTATGAATTAAAGTTTATGTGAAGTTGGCCAGAAACCCTAGAATTATCATACTGGAAAGGACTTGGGGATCATTTGCTACCTTACCCACCTCTAAATTTTATGGAAGAAAAAAATGACTTTTCCAAGGCCTGGGGTCATGTGAATTAGTAAGGTGCAAAGAATACTTCCTGAACACTTCACTAAGCGTGGAAGACACTTTAGTTCCATTTTTACAGTTTTATGAGAGTACATCGACCTACACGTTTCTAACCAGACAGAATTAAATAGTGTCACTGTGGATCTTTTCCAATTTATACCTTTCCGTATTTTAGTCTAATTCGCCCCTGCTTTAGCAGTCATTGACCTTCAGGTACTACAAGGGAATAAGGAGCCGCTAAACAAAAGAAACGCTAAGCTTTCCTTATCTCACGCTGACACAGGAGTGTCAACATTTCAAGTCTCTCTAAAAAATAATGAGTGAGAGCCAGTCGTTCCAATTACCAAGGAAACAGGCAATGGAGATGATTTATAAACAGCATTTGGACATAGATTGTCTGGCATACATGAAAATTAGAACAAAATTAATGCCTTATAATCTGGATACAGAAATTCATTTAGAATTTGAATTTAATGACTAAGACAAAAAAAAAAGATTTTGATTAACCAAGCTACTGAAACCCAAGGGAAAAAAACGGTTAGCTCACAACCGCCTAATGCTAATCTTCTCTTGGAGAAACTGGCTAATTTAAAACCAGTTCTGGAGTTTGGTTGTGTTTTACAGCCTTTTCAAATTAAAACATAATTCCAGGCACTAATGATTTTCATAGGTAGAAGAATGTAACCTCAGCACCAACAGATGGGAGAGATACCTAAACTATTACAAGGAAACAACTCAAAACCACAGACCCTAGTTACTTATAATGAGAATTGTGTTATTGGCCACCAACATGATAAAAGGGGACTCCCTGAAGTTGTGTGATGCTGGTTCAGTGAAATCTTGCATGGCCAGAGTAAAGGCAACAGTGCCTGTCAACCCTCTCCTTCCTTCCCAAGTGGCTGGCACTGACGGGAGCCATCCCTTCTCCATGGCCCTTCCCAGTATAGGTTCAAAGGACAGCACTATTGTGAGGTTCTGGGTGCAGATGAATGTTATAATTTAAAAGCATTTTCAGAACAGTGGAGTCTTTTTCGAATTCTGCAAAAACAGTAATTTCACACAGTCAGGACTCGACCTAAATTTGTTCAACAAATGAACAGAAACAAAGAGCAAGGGCAGCTCCAACCAGTTCGACGGCCTCTTCAGCATTTTTTACAGTCATTTGCTAAAACTGACAAAAGTAGTTATCTAAGACTGAGATTTTTCAATTCTTTGTCTTTCTTCCTTTTTACAATTATAGTCATGAGTCACTTACTGACCCGGGATACATCCTGCAAAATGCATCCTTAGGCGATTTCGTCATGCTAACGCTGAGGGGCCTTGATGAGCAAAACAACATGAGATTAAACCACACACGAGAAAGAGATGCAATCGAGAGACTCGGTATGAATGAGGCTGCCGCCAGCATAACGCGGCATATCGTTAAGCAGCAAACAGTTTTTAAGTAGAAAGAGCACACTCTAAAATAACAATAAAAAGCATAGCACAAACCTGTACCATAGTTGTTTACGGTCACTATCAAGTATTATGTACTGTGCATAACTGTATGTGCTATACTTCTACGCGGCTGGCAGTGCAGCTGGTTTGTTTACACCAGCATCACCACCAACACGTGAGGAACGCGTTCCACTACATTGGGATGGCTACAAGGTCACTAGGTGATAGAAAATTTTCAGCTCCATTTTAATTTTATGGGACCGCTGTTGTACACGTGGTCTGTCATTGATCGAAATGTGGTTTTCCAGTATGACTGTATATCCTTCTGTTAATGTTTTGTAGTTTCATTGTAGTTTTGCTATTAATTCTTAATTCCCTCCCTTTAACCTACCGCGATATGTGCTTCTTTATAAAAGAGCCCCAGATATGGAGGAACAAATATGTATGTGTCTCTAGCAGTGGGACTTCTGATATTTTACACACACACGTCTTAGGGTAGCTTATTTTTGCTCTGTGACAAGTACTTTTAATTTCATTTCCAAACTATTACTGCAGAAACTTTTACTGCTGTCTGATACCAATTATTTGAATTCTGGACCTCTGTTGCTTTTCGTGCAGATAATAACTCAAGGGTCTGTGTCCACTAACCCAGGTCACATGGTAACACCGGCTTTTCATACCTAACTTCAGCGGCTGAAGACCTTTCTTGAGCTGACCCCAGGTGACACAAAAGCGGAATTGATTGGCCCTTTCCCGGGACGACTCCTTTCATCCTCTTTGTCTCCTGTGATGGGAGTTCCTTTTGTTACTCTCAAAGGCTGGCAATCATCTTGGCCCTTTGGCCTTTTTTTAAGCCTCGTATTAGCTATAACACCGTGGTGCAGGCTCATTACCATCCACGGAAGTTCTGGGGGTGCACACTCAAGCTGGTGTGTCTTGCAGGGATGAGGAGCCCCCCTTGCATGCTTTTATCATGCCTCAGCCGGAGCTGTCATTCATTATTTCTGCTTCCACTTGCTACCTGCCTCCTAGGTTTTCATTTTAGAAATAACCTCCTCGGGCCCAGTTTTCTGTGTGCACAGCCTGTTCTTTCCAACAGAACATAAGCCACTCCCAGCAGGGAAGACGCCTGGGTCGTGGTTATCAGTCTGACAGGCTTTACATTTTCCAGGACATGATCTTGCTGCCCATCCTTAGCTTTTTGGATTGGGAATGGGGTATCTCTGCCCGAAGAGGTCTTCTTCCTTTTCTTTCAACTCCAGATGCTTCAATGTCTTTAAAACACCGATTCCTGTCTTGAAGCAGTTCTAAATTTTTAGAAGGCTTTCAAGCTGGTCCATTTTGTAAAGCTCTCTTACACTCAGCTTTAACTTTAATGTTAACATCTGCAAAGTACTTTAAGATGTTTTCCGGAAGGATGCAGTATGTATTATTTGATTGATAGTTCAGTCAATGAATGGCCCTTCCCCATTGTTACTCAAAGTACTTAGTGGAGCGCTACAAATACATCTTACGTTCTATATCCAAATTCTTCATTACGTCAAGAAACTCTCAAACTTGAGAAGCAGACTTGAGACCACTTTTAAGGAAGTATGAACATTTTACTATCAGCAATGCACATATAATGACATCTCTGCGTTGTTTATATGATATAGATGTAATATTCTTATTCACTAATAAAATTGTTATAATGTTTTTAATTGTAGAAATTATTAAAATAATCTTTGTTCATTCGAAGCAACTTGGTAACAATATGTTATTTCAATTTACAAAGTTCCTGTGAAATATTAATTGTTATATGGTAAAAATGTTACCCTGTTAATGTTTAATTGTCTAAGATGATGAAGGAGAACCACAGCATAGATAAAGTAGCAGAAAGTATCTGAATTTTCTCCATTTGACATAATATTGCATTTTGTATTAAAGAAACCTAAATGTGAGAAGTATTTTACCAATTACAATTTTCTATGTTATAATTTAAAACCCCTTCCTCTGCTTGAAGGAGGAGACAGAGACAGAGGATGGAAGATGAGGGAAGAGAAGCATATTAAACATTTGCTGTGTTTCATCAAACACTAGGCGAAACTCACAAATTACTCAAAGTTGATTGTATTTGAATTTGTCTATTACTCTGGGTCATAAATCGTGTCGACTCTGAAATACCTAAAACCTGCAAATTTAGATTATAAAACAATTGGGATTCTTAAAATTAGAATTTCCAGGATCTACTGAAAAATTATATGATTATCTTTAAACATCTTTTCAGTGAATAAAATTTCCAAGAAAGTATAGAATTAAACTGACCTATCTAATAAGAGAAAACTAAGAACCACAGATTGAAAAGAACTAATCAATGCTTACCATTAAACTTTTAAATTTTCTATTTTCTGCAATGTGAAAAAAACCATCTCTTGTTAAAATCTTGATGTGCTTTGCTTCATTATTGTACCTGTGGGCAATGAATAACTTATGAATATAAATGTGTTTTTAATCAGTAGAAATCAATAATTACCAGAGGGCATGCCCCAATAACATTATAGGAATTAATTCTGAAGACAAAATATATACCTATGCCAATACACTGGTGACAGCTAATTAACAAAATATATTTACTAGATTGGTTGAAGATACAACCAATACTTGAAGTGAGAAGGGGGGATTACATATAACCAATCATTATGTTCAATTTGTTTAGTAAGTTTCGTTGGAGAATATAGGAAGACAAAATGAAACAAAATCTAGTAATTTAGAATTTACTAAAAACATACACACATCAAGTCACCAAAATACAATGTTATGAAAGAAATCTAATATGCCAATTAGCAGCCTATAACATTTAATACTGTTTTTCTAACAGATATTTTCAAGTATTAATGAACTGTCTAGATAGACGCATTATTCCTACTGTAATTAGAACCTTGATTTTCGACTTCAGTGTTATACATGTCAGATGGTCTATGCAATTATGAAAACAGGAAATCTATTTCTGTAGAAGTACTTGTCCTACTTACTTAATGCTAATTGCATATTCTCCCGACTCTTTGGTCCGGTGCCTCACAAGGTAAGTACTGTTTACCCTATTAATAAGCTCAGTCTCTGCCTGCAATCTTTCCATTGCTCCAGCATACCTGTAAGAAACAAGGACACAGAAAATATGGGTAATGTACCTGGAAGAGAACAGAGGCTAAAAATAAGTATCTGTCAGGATTTTAATTTAGTGGCAGATCTGAGCTGTTTTTACTTCTATACCAACACATTATGTTGCTTCCAAAAAGAAAAGTCCTTCAATGCTTCCAGATACAAATCCTCTACAAAGCTAACAAC
>NW_011888787.1:9763029-9767992 GCF_000151845.1 Pteropus vampyrus | reverse complement strand
CCTCACAGACAGTATTCTCTGAAAAACACTATCAACACACATTCCTACTCATCATTAAGGTTTGCAGAGAGGTCTTCTCTGGCCATCCCGTCTCAAGAATGTTGTCCTGTATCTCTCACTGGCCACTTTATCATTCTCATCACAGTATCTCTATTTTCCTTCATGGCATTTACCGCAATTAGTACATATTATATGCGTTTTTTAGTTGAAGTGACACGGGAAGATAATTTTAAAAAGTCAACTCATACCATAACAGTATTGAAAAAGCAGCATTATCCCATCTTATCGGCATTCTACCCCAAGTCCCATTTCAGTAATTTTACTTATTTTTTTATTTCTCCTTGCATATTTTTAAATAACATGACTAAATTACGATTTCATAATTTACGAATTTTAGATATTAGGATGGAAAATAATTTCTTCTCCACTTATGCTCATTCCTTCATAGTGCTGTTCCTCACTCTTCCTTCTGTAACCTCTACGGAGCTGAGCCATCATCTGGCCCAGTTTTGTCATGTTGTCATATTCAAAGAATATCTAACATCTAAAAACTAATTCTTCAAGGTTGTCTTTGCCCAAGCTTCTTCGATATTCTCCAAGAGAATTATAAACCCCTCAATAATATTTCTGTCAATACCATGTACTATACCTGCTCATTGTTCAACACTATGTACTGTACCTGCTCATTCATTCCTCCTGAGCCCTCCGCCCTCTCGGTCTAATCAATACTACTTGCTCTCTAAGCCTGCTGAATCGCTCTAGTCCTGGGACTTCCCTTTGCTCCTATTTCCTGGATTCTGTATTTCCCTCCTTCTTGGTTTACAAGCTCATCCTTCAGCTTTCTGTAAATAGATACACGAGATGGAATACTTGGAAGTCCTCATATCTATGAAAATACCTTTATTTTCCTTATTTAATTCTTGTAAGAATACAATTTTTAATTCCACGGAAACTAAGCCCTCAAGTTTGTCTTGAACCAGGTAAAAATGTCGCAAAGATGCCCAGTTCTATCACAAATCTGCTACGCTCTCTTCAGCAAGCTCAGCGCTGAAGCCTGGGGAGCGGGGAGGGGTGTCAGAGAAAGCAGATGATGACTAGAGAAGGAGGATGTGACTGCTGAGGGAGAGCAAAAGGGCCGATGAGAAGAATCCTATACTTTGGACAATGAATTCCTGCAGGAACCTGGCATTTTCCATGCTATGGTTATTTAACAGAGAATAATCAGAATATTTTAAAAATATCAGACAACTCAGGTGTTCTCTACACTTACAAACTTAACTAGTACTACAGACTCACAGAATATCTCATTTATATACATATCCTGATACCTCATTTGTATGCATATACTTCGGTATCAAGAAAACAAAAATAGATGCAGTCATTTTTAGAGGAGCCAAAACAAAATTCAGGGGAACAGATATAAAGTAAACATGTACATAAGTAAATATGCCCACATATTTTACTTGACCATGTGGTATAGCAATGTACAGACTGCATAACTTGGAATCCTGTCTCTAACTCACTAGATGCATGGCCTTGATCTTTGTTTCCTCATGTGTAAAAAGAATAAGATCAACCTTCCTTACAGAGATGTTAGAAAATAAAAATCAAATAAAATATGTAAAATACTAAGCACATAGTAAATACTCAGTGTATATTAATCACATGATGATCATAAATATTCTGGATCCTACATAGAGTTTTTCCAGTTGAAGATATCGCTGTCCCTTTAAACTCATTATGTCTAAAAAGTAATGATCACCATCCATTTTGCTTCCTGTTTCCATTAACAGTAACACTGGCTTCCATGGGGTAAGTGAGCTCCATGTAGACTCAAAACTTAGGATGTGAATACATCTTGCTCCTCCCATATTACATGTTATAAATTGTATTTTTAGGATCTACCATCCCTCCGGGTTAAAATTTTTAGTTTCAGACAATGAAATCATATTTATTTTTTTCTGTTTCAGAAAATCTATTTTTCTAAAATACAGATACAGATTTGCCTATGTCCTAGACCTTTCTGTGGCTTACCAACTTTGAATTCACAAGTTAATAGTCAAGTACCCATGTATGGGCACACGCATGCACGTGCAGGCACACACACGCACACACGCATCACTCTCTGATAAAGATATGAGAAGGTCAGCAATATATAAATCATTATGGTGTTTTGTTGCCTCTGAAAACACCTTTATCCAGAACAAATGGAAATGGAATGTGGTTTACTATCCCCACAGTCAAGGTGTCCTCAGGCCAAGGGTATGGTATTTCAACTTGGCTATATAAACATTTTTAATACTTACCAGGGTTGGCAAGAATAATCTACTGGTTTGGGCACCTAGGATATAAAAAGGCAAAAATAGATTAAGTTTACTTAAGGGAAGCTTTTAGAAATCAATCATTAATTCGGTTCAGCTGACTCAGCTCTATAAAACCCTAAGTAGCACAGTCCTGGAACGATCCATTGGCAATTTAATACAGAGTGAATCGTAGTATATGTCAGATAAGTAGAAAATAATTCATCTCGCTTTAATTCAGTCTTTCATTCATTTCACTGCCCTGTACCCCAAGGGGAGAGATAATAGGAAAAATATGAATTGGAAATTTTGGATATTTATTATCAAGGCAGTTTAATACTATCCTATAAAATTAAAAGGAAAATGTTAGGAAAACCAAATAGCACTCTACTTTCCCAAGACATTGGGAAAACAGGCAAAATAAACAATATATATTTCATATAGACTTATTTTGTAACACAAATTCCAAACTCTGATTTTGAAGTCTACCACCCGCAAAACCTTTTATTCATGAAAAAGTCATAGAAAATATTCATTTTCCCCTTTTCTCCTAAAGAGCTTTGCAAAAGAGAAAAATATTACATTTTCTATGCAAATAAAAAGAAAAAATTTCTAGCTTCAGATGGCAACTAGAAAATGAACAAAGCCAAAGAAGGTATATTGATATTCATAAAATAACAAATAAAATACATACTATGTATAGGGGGACAAAGTTTATAAACTTCTAAGGAAAGACTGAGAGCGTAGATAGGTTGTCTTGTATTCAGAAATTTTTCATGAATCACCTGCATCTTTGATATATACACACCAATGTATTCCTGGGCCTTTTCATATTGAGTGATTACAAATATTTTTACCATCATTTGTAACAATAAATACTACCCTATTTCAAGGGTCTAGCCAATGTGAATATGTCTCTAGCTATGTCAGTTTTCATCAGGCTGTTACTATTTTGTCCTTCTAGGTTAAGAGTTATATATCAAAAAGTTATCTTTCTGTTCAGAACATCTCTAAAGTTCTTATTTTATCCAATGGATCACAGTTTTAATTTCTCCACCTGTAAAATCCTGATACATAGCAAATAATATTGGAAATAAATTATACTTATTTAAATCCTCCAAACATTTTCGTGTGCCATTTTGTTTTCACAAATAGAAATCAATCTTCAACAGTTTCTCTCTTGATAATAAGATACACACAGCCTCTGAAACCTGGTGGCAAAAACAGTTCCTCCTTCCTTTTCCTTCACTGAATTCTTTAAATATATGCTGCTTCCTAAGCCAATGCACATGCCACGCACATGCGCCCCTCTCCTCAGAAAAGAGGGAGAGAGAGAGGGAGAGGGAGAGATGGCAGATAGAAAGAAGACAGATTATTGTTTCTCATCTGTCATGGGCCCACCCCTTTCTTTTATGTATACTTTGGGCCCTTGTCTGGACAGATATTTCATATATAAGACTAGAGATAATTTCCTTCTGGATACTTTCTCATCTTTGACCATGTTTCCCTAACGCCTTTTTCTGCCTTCATCATAGGCAGTTTACATTGTGAAAAGTCTGCTATGGACATACAGTTTTAAAAAAAATATTTCATTGGGAATATAGCATGCATGTAAAAGAATATATGTAAGATACATGCTTCTTCCTGAAGTACATCTTATAAAAGTTAGATGGGACAGTTAGAAGTGAACTTTCTCTTCACTTAGCTTAGAATTATTCAGTCACAGAGCTAGTATGAATTCCAGCCTCACATCTGAGTCATTTCGGGTCTAAAGTTAAGAAATCTTAGGGGAGACTGTTTTGTTTTTTTCTTCCCAACCCAGACGCAAGATGAACATAGGTGTATCTTCTTCCGGGAAACGGTTGTCGTCTTGCTCGCCCTAAGGGCTTCTGGATTCACAGATTGATACCCGAGTTTGCACTGTGCTGTGCAAAACTCCAGGCTTTGCCTGCAGTCACCAGACTGCCTCAAAGAAATTGTCTCATTTATGTTCCTCCACAGTTCCAGGTTCCTATCTGTACATCTCAGAACTTTTGAAGAGACTGGCACAGCATATGAAGGAGAATCATTTTTGAGCTAATGATGGAATATTCCGTGCTGCTCATGGACCCCTGATAAGCAGTTAGTCCCAGAGTCAAAAGAGAGAGCATCTTCTAAACTCTTTCCGCCTATTTTGCACTCCAATCTCCCCTCCTTCTATTTCCCTCCACCTAACGTATCCTATAGCCAACAACAAATCTCAGATTTCATCAAGCAGTAAAATTTTAATAGTTATTTATTAACTTTAAGCTATAAAAACAATCGCATTGAGTTAGTAGTCCTACCCATAATTATGCATTCCTCTATGACTCTTTGTCAGCTTAAAATTCTGAACATATTTCTCCTTCTAGTAACTAACTGGGTCACCAAATACCATCCAATACGATCCCACAAGCTGATTTAATTAATATCTATCATTATTAATTACCTACATTCAGCTAGAAACTTTCATTTGTTTTTTCACCCCTTTGTTCATTCATACAACAAAAATTTATAAAATATGTAATATGCCAGACGGTTTCTAAAATAAAACTTCAAATGCTCATTTTATGCCATATTCAAGAGACTGTAAAAACAAAACAGTACTTGGTATATGAAATGCTTATTATTCTTTTTTTTTTTTT
>NW_011888787.1:9757461-9761614 GCF_000151845.1 Pteropus vampyrus | reverse complement strand
TAACACTGGGTACATAGTTACTCGAGACTCGCAGAATCACTTACACGTTGTATCCAGCCTTAAGCATTAGTTTACTATGGCTCAAGATGGGAAGCAGAAGTTTCAAAACTGTTAAACTTTATGTGTAGTTTCAGATCACGATTATAAAATAAGAATTAAAGTTTGACTTTCCCAGCTACCATTCAATTTTGTTAATTTTTATATCCCTAAGTCCTAGATAGAAATAATAGCAATATTCTATTTCAATTTTATATTCATTAATACCAGTAGATCACATTGGTTTTGTGCAGGCTCAGAATTAATTAGGAATTCAATTTACATGGTTACTATCGGTATCATTAACATAAGTCATGAGAACATTACTCCAACAAGAGAGACATTTCAAGATGTGTGGTAATGGAAACCATAGCGTGATATGATGTTTTATATGATTTTAAGATTTAGGAAAAGAAATAAGATACTGATTAAGGGAAGAGGCCAGTTAAGATGTTGGAGGAAAGTATTTTAGCTCGAAATAGCAATGAGAAAACAGGGAAGAAATTAACAAAATAAGGAAAACCTAAGCACAAAATGGACAAAAAAATACTTAAGAATTTATTCTTGGAAACTCTTGGTCAAATTCCTCTTCTAAAAAGTCTCATGACACTAAGCCTAAAATTGTTACCCTTTTCCAGAAAGACAAACTATACTCAAAACATGCAGCAATCAGAACATGTAATTTAAAAATTGCTATGAGATTACTTCTTCTTGTCCAGAAATTGAGCTTATTTTTATTTGCTGTTTAACAATTGCTTGCTTCTCAGTACCTCAGATAAGTATTAGCATGATTGGATGTTACATGCTCTGTTATTTTTGAAGAAGAAAAGTAACAAAAAATGATCAGAAAATATCTCCCTCTTAAAGCAGTTTCCCCTTGCGCCCATACAGCTTGGCTAAAAGTGTGTAGAGAAAATTTTATAAAGTAGGAATCCAGAATTTTTTTTAAAAAAAATGAGGAGGAATGGTCAAGATGACGGGCTAGGGAATTTGTAGATTATTTATAAAAGAAACATAACCAGGATTACAACTCTTTGGAATTCTTTAGTTTTGCACAAAAAAAGAGACCTAAACATTTATCGGCCCCTTACAACCTTTATTTTGTCACAGGCTATAACAGTATAAAAATAGACTATGCAATTACTTTAAAAATAAAACATAGTTTTGAATGCAAAAAAAAAAAAAAAAGAGGTGGAAGATAAAGAGAAAAAAAAGAGAGAGGGGAGAAGTGGAAAAGAGGGAGGGAAAGTGCAGTAGAAAGAGGGAGAAAAGACAAGGGGGAGGTTGTTAGGACAGAGGAGATCAACAAAACGATCAAGCCAAGAGATGATATTAATTTTGGCAAGGTTCTAAAACCGCCTCGCACTTGCATATCATGGAAAAGGTAAGTAACCAAGTAAAATATTCATTTATTTATTCAGCAAGGATAGTATCTAATATTAATTTGCTTAGGCGCTGAGGAAAATGCAAAACTTCATAAAAAAATTGTTTTCCTCTATATTTTCAGAGTATGTGTGTGTGTGTGTGTGTATATATATATATATATTATAATTATGTGTATACACACACACACACATAATTATAATTCTAGGTAGAAAGGGCTAACTGCTGTTTGAGAGAGAGAGAGGAGAGGCTATGGAAATTAGAAGGACCAAGTTTTGGGGGTTTGCCTCAAAGCTATACGAAGAGCCACATGAAGCACATGAATGTAAAATGCGTAGGATTTAAACAAACAGAGATGGAACATGGAGGAGAACATTCTGAAAACAAAATATAGTATGAGAAAGGCATGGGGTAGAAAATTACAGAATGTGCATAGAAAATGCCAATAGTTCCCTTTAAATGAAGTCTGACAATGGCTGATACTTAATGAACCCTTACTGTATGCTAGGCACTGCTCCAAGCATTTCATTCAGTTCTTACAATGATCCTTTGTGGTAGGTCTAACTACTACCCCTATTTTGTAGGTGAGGAAAATGAGATGCAGAAAAGTTAAATGATTTGCCCATCATGGAGCTAGCTAGCAAGCTACGGAATCAGAAAGCAAATTCAGATGTTCTAACTTCAGAGCTCTGCACTGTTTCTCTACACAAGATGACACTCATAAAGGACAGTGGGAAATAAGGCTTAAAGGTAGCAAGGAACCAGTGTGACCATGACATCTGAAATGATCCTTGGTGAGGGGGTTTCGGTAAAGGGGCTACGTATTTTAGAAGACTTAAAACTGGTATCGATGTGCAAGTTGGCTTGTATGATGAGCATGACCTTGTAGGTGAGAATATTATTAGAGACCTGGTATCACGGTAAGGAAAGAGGGACTGGAGAAGGAGAAACAGGTGCTGGGGACATTATTGAACCACAGTGTTTGGGACTTGCCTGTGGATTAGACACAGGGAGAGAAGATTATGGGGAAAAGTCAAGGATGGAAGTGATTATTTAATCCATCCAAACAGATAACACAGATTTAGATGGCGATCATATAGAGGAGAAACTTGAAATCATTGGAGCAAGACTACCATAGAATTTATAAAGATGTAAAACAGAATTTACAGAAATCTGTGTAAGTAGAAGGTGGGAAGGAACCAGTAGGAGGGATAAGTAGGAGACTAAAGAGTGATGACAGCACAGTAATTATAAGGTTAGAATGAAGTATTCCTTCCATTTAAATGTATTTATTGAGTTCTTTATGGTGCTTTATTTTAAGTATGACATTGAGATACAAGTAAATAAGTATGATATTTGGGGACGATACAACTAGCCAGACCTTTATATACAAATGCACTGCAGTCACCTGAGTATAAAATATAAGGGTGTGTGGGTGGGAACCATATACTGATGGAAGCTCAGAGGAGGAAAGGAAAGGGTGAATGTTTTAAACAAGTAAAACAAGATCTCTGAGACTGGTCTTACTTACTAAAGGAAGTTAAGTCTATTTTGCAAGGGAAAGGTCTAAGAGCTTTATAATGGTCTCCAAAACTCTATTTGAAGATGTATCAACCAATTGACAAATTATGGGTATTATAAGAATGACAAACTGTCCATTCTCATTCTTCATCAGACAAAAGGTCTCAATCTCTGGAGTGCAGAGTTTGGGAGAATCGGTGACATTTTTGTGAGGGTGCATGTTGGCCGTCACTTATTTCCTCAGAACAAAATTGACACGGAGCCCCTCACAGAGGGTGATACTTTCATTCTATTTCACTACCAGAACTCAGTTCACATATTACCTCTTCTGTTATAAAACCTTCCTCAATCTGCAGAGCCACATCTGACCCGCCCCACCCGGTGTCCCCCTGCACCTTCGCATACTTTCGGTAGGACATATGCCACGTGGAATTATTACCTTGTGGTTTTCCCCATTACTAGACCATGAATGTTTTGAGACCCAAGACAACATCTTAGTCATTTTTTTTTTTTTATATAACAGAATTCTGGATGTATAGTAAGCACCTAATAAACGTTTGTAATTTGAGGTATTTCTCAATCTGGCAATCCCATGTCAATGAATAGTATGATCTTAACTTCCTTCTCATTGAAAAGAATAAAAGAAGTCACACTTTGTTTTTACACAGACAAGTATTGAGATGCATCAAGCTGCCTGCTTCTACATGAAAACATTCTTATAGTGACAACTGCTGATCTATCCCTGACATTTTACATATAGAGTGTGTGTTGGAGAATGCGACACACAGAACAGAGAGAAAGAAGGTCGAATGCACAAAGAATGAAAGAGTAGGAGACACTTCAATGCATTTTATAGTTTCTGAGGGTGGACAGACTGGCCCATCTTTTTCGTCTTTCTTCCTTTGTAGAGCCAAGCGTTCACCAGAAAGACATAAATGGGAACTAAAACTGTCCTAGACAGTGGAGGGAGGGGCCATGGCTGTATAAGAAATGTCCTAAAACTAGGGTGAACGTAGGATCTTTGGGGGTGAGGGGGTAGTGAGTAACAACAACTACACCAGGATAAAAGGTGTCAACTGGGACTGTTAGGAGTAAACCAGGACACATAGTTACTATATAAAAAACCATATTGTTCTTTCTTACCGCATTTCAAGACAGTATCAGGGGTCTCTCAGGAGGGAGAAATTTTCACTAAGCAGACCATCAGGGTCAA
>NW_011888787.1:9754712-9757411 GCF_000151845.1 Pteropus vampyrus | reverse complement strand
TGAGATACAAGTAAATAAGTATGATATTTGGGGACGATACAACTAGCCAGACCTTTATATACAAATGCACTGCAGTCACCTGAGTATAAAATATAAGGGTGTGTGGGTGGGAACCATATACTGATGGAAGCTCAGAGGAGGAAAGGAAAGGGTGAATGTTTTAAACAAGTAAAACAAGATCTCTGAGACTGGTCTTACTTACTAAAGGAAGTTAAGTCTATTTTGCAAGGGAAAGGTCTAAGAGCTTTATAATGGTCTCCAAAACTCTATTTGAAGATGTATCAACCAATTGACAAATTATGGGTATTATAAGAATGACAAACTGTCCATTCTCATTCTTCATCAGACAAAAGGTCTCAATCTCTGGAGTGCAGAGTTTGGGAGAATCGGTGACATTTTTGTGAGGGTGCATGTTGGCCGTCACTTATTTCCTCAGAACAAAATTGACACGGAGCCCCTCACAGAGGGTGATACTTTCATTCTATTTCACTACCAGAACTCAGTTCACATATTACCTCTTCTGTTATAAAACCTTCCTCAATCTGCAGAGCCACATCTGACCCGCCCCACCCGGTGTCCCCCTGCACCTTCGCATACTTTCGGTAGGACATATGCCACGTGGAATTATTACCTTGTGGTTTTCCCCATTACTAGACCATGAATGTTTTGAGACCCAAGACAACATCTTAGTCATTTTTTTTTTTTTATATAACAGAATTCTGGATGTATAGTAAGCACCTAATAAACGTTTGTAATTTGAGGTATTTCTCAATCTGGCAATCCCATGTCAATGAATAGTATGATCTTAACTTCCTTCTCATTGAAAAGAATAAAAGAAGTCACACTTTGTTTTTACACAGACAAGTATTGAGATGCATCAAGCTGCCTGCTTCTACATGAAAACATTCTTATAGTGACAACTGCTGATCTATCCCTGACATTTTACATATAGAGTGTGTGTTGGAGAATGCGACACACAGAACAGAGAGAAAGAAGGTCGAATGCACAAAGAATGAAAGAGTAGGAGACACTTCAATGCATTTTATAGTTTCTGAGGGTGGACAGACTGGCCCATCTTTTTCGTCTTTCTTCCTTTGTAGAGCCAAGCGTTCACCAGAAAGACATAAATGGGAACTAAAACTGTCCTAGACAGTGGAGGGAGGGGCCATGGCTGTATAAGAAATGTCCTAAAACTAGGGTGAACGTAGGATCTTTGGGGGTGAGGGGGTAGTGAGTAACAACAACTACACCAGGATAAAAGGTGTCAACTGGGACTGTTAGGAGTAAACCAGGACACATAGTTACTATATAAAAAACCATATTGTTCTTTCTTACCGCATTTCAAGACAGTATCAGGGGTCTCTCAGGAGGGAGAAATTTTCACTAAGCAGACCATCAGGGTCAATGTGAATCGTTTTTTTCCTAAATGAAATACCCTGGCAATGCATGTTAAGTTTCCTAAATGGTTACAGACATCCCTTAGATGACAAAGAAGTGAGAGGTAATTTAACATAGCTTAGCAGATGAATAAAGTTACATTTCCTCACTAATTCCTGTGAGATGTCAGTTTTAGCAACGGGAGATAATGAGTGCTGTATTCACTGATTTTCCACTTACTAAGGGAAGAGTCATCCTACAACATTTGGAAGATTAAAAAACAAAGTAGTGTGTAGGAGGGGTGTCTTTGGTTCCCTGGTGGATGTGTGTGGGATGTACATTGATAATTCATTAATACTAATGGGTGGAGCAGCTGTCAATCTCCTACGCCTCGATGGAACTGCAGACTGTAGCTATGAAATGAACCATTTTCAAAGCCAATGATTTTGTGCACTTTATGTTTTGATCTATCTATGAAATTTTTACTAACCTTGATGAGAGACATCTAGCTGAATTTCTTTCTTCTTTACGTTCCTAAGTGGGCATTTTATTCTGGGTTAGATAATCAACTTGTCATTCCTTTTATGCCTATTACAAATGCCAGAGATAGGGAGTCTTCTTTTAATTACCTTTCCGTCTTATATTTGTTCTTGTGAATACCTTAGCAACTTCAAGGTCAACTTGAAAACATTCCTCTTCCGCAGTTACGTGTCATCTGATTTACCATACGGTGCTATCTTTATATGCATTTATTCTCTATATTGTGCAATGGGCCTTTTGTAAGTCTAACAGTACAGGTTGGGCCATTTTTATGAAAATATTTTCTTTGGAAGGAACCTGAGAAATGAGGTGATTGGCTGTATATGGTAAGAAAAGATACACCTTTATAATTTTCATTAAATAAATTGAAGCAGACACAAAGCAAAATATTAAAATTATAATTCATAAAATAATGGCATTTTTTTCCTGAAAAGCAAATTGCTTCTTATAGAAAGATGTGTCAATTTAAAGTTATTGACAACTTTCTCTGAAATTCCTGAACATCCTAAATATAAATGATGTTCATACTCAGATACTTATTTATTTCTAACTGATCTTGGGTTATAATTATTTTTCATTTTTTTTCCCACAAGAATCCACAGTGAATCATAATGAATTAAAACTACTTTAACTATGCTGGTAGTAAAGAAAAACATGAATGTAGGCTAGTACGGCAGAGCAAAAACTGCGTTTTAAACCCATAGACAAGGATGGCTTAAAATTACAGAGGATAGCTTACAAAAATCTTAATCACAAATTGCCTGGCTCCTAACTTTGTAAAA
>NW_011888787.1:9751321-9754237 GCF_000151845.1 Pteropus vampyrus | reverse complement strand
AGCTCATTCTATTCCCAGCTCTGCCACACAAAACTGTGCAGCCTTAGGGAGTCTCAATGGTAAAACAAGGATGATGACAAATCTGCCACACATGTCTCACCAGGGCAACAAGGATCAAAGAATTAACATGTGTGAAAGCACTTGGTAAATGCTAAAAATACCTATTTTGTTTTTTCCCATAATATTGCTTTTAAAATTACTTTCAATCAGCTTTTTCCACTTTTAAATTTTTATTTTTTCCAGTTGGCTTATTTAGGTATTATTAAAATAAAAATGCCTGGACCTATGTATAATCCCACCATCCTCCTTATAGTTAGGCAAGAATGCTAAGCCACAAGTAACATAGACTCTCATATAACTGTCACCTGAACAGGAAATACATTCCAGATAGTCCTTTTTTTTTTTTAATCTCAAATATCCTAATGCTGCCCTGCAAGTAGGCACATTCTTTCATTGTATTTGTTTCTTATATGATGAGTAAGATATGCATTTTTTCCACCAGCAACACCTTGACAATTTGCCAGACACAACTGCATATGGTTATACTGAATGGTCATTGCAATGAATTCCAAAATATTCGTGCACACACACAGAAGGACAAAGCCATATGCATGAGCTTTTATCATTTCTTAGTTGAAAGAGAATAAGATCTTTAACTTTCATCTAAGGTATATACAGTAAACATTCATGAGGTTTTTCAAACAACTAAATGAAATTCATAGTCCTGGTATAGTTCATTTGTAGTTAAGTGACTGCTATAGGCTTCGGATTTGTAACAAACAAACAAACAAACAAACAAACAAAAACCTTGCATCTGGGTCTAGGATCTTTGAAAGTAAATTTATTTTCAATGTTTAAGGGTTTATAATTGCATCGAGTCATCGAAATATATGGCAAAGACCTCAATTATATTGGATGGTTTTTCCAATGCATACAAAATTGTATTGACTATATCTCTGAAGTTCTGGCAGACTCAAATGTCAAAAACTATAAAAAAAAAATTACAAGTTGTAAAATGTACACTAAACTCACTAAAAAATCAAAATTTGTGAAATGTACGCTATACCCACTAAAAAGCCATAAGCTGTATTGCTACACTTACTAGAAGTGAGATGTACATAACAGAAGAATGAGACTTTGCAGAACCTTTTTCTTGTTATCAAAAAACAAAAACAAAAAAAGAATGTATTCTGTGAGGTTTCTGGATTTCCCTAGCAGGGAAGGGAACTCTCTAGTGATGAGCATCTTGAGGCTTTTTCTCCACAGTCTCAGTGTGTGAGGTGTGGTACATGATACAATCCTAAATCACAATCTTATAACTGTATTTTGCTGGTGAAGTAAACAAGAGAAAACTTTCGATAAAAGAAAACAAATTCAGCACGTAAAAGCCAATCTGCGTGCATGTAAACCAAATCTCAAGTGGTTACTCAATACAAAATCTGAAAAGAAAAACAAAGTAATTACCAATCTTGGATGAAATCCTTTTTGGGGAGAGGCCATGGAACCCCCAAAATAAATCAGGTTTGACAAAGGTCCAAAATATAGAAATTTGTTTTTCTAACTCTGGCAAACAACTAATGAATCTTTTCCTATTCTTGGTGATTTTAATCATAAGTAATCACAAAGAAACTATTCTGAGGAATAGTGCCATACACATTAAATGCTCACAGCAAGATTAGGCACTGTCAAAGAATTTACTTTTCTACAGAACAGAATTATTGCTTTACTGAAGACCGTATGGGCTTGCTAGCATGTGTGAGGCACTATGCTAAGTACTAGGGGATTAAAACTGAATAAACATGGCTACTATCATCAAGGCTCTCATTCGGATAATATCACTTCCTTAATTAGCTTTGGCTTTAGTTATTTTCATAGATTTTCACAGGGTTTTGAATCAGGAAAAAGGCCTAGGAGGTAATAATTTGATATGGATAAAGAGTCGGGAGTCTGGTGTTCTATTTCTGCCCTTCTGATTTTGAATGAGTCATGTGAACGTTCTTGGCTTCAATATTCTCACCTGTGAAACGACAGAGTAACCCAAGGATTCCTGAGGTCTCTTTCACCACTGAAGTTCTTTGCTTATACAAACACTTTTTCCAAGTCCCTACAATTCTCCAGTGAAGTTACTACTACCAAGAAGTATTTGATCCACAAATTCTTAATTAGAGATATTAGGTATCAGTAATTCCATCTGGTGGCACTTATTTATAGAAGGTAAGGACACTGCAGGTCCTTAATGACTTTAATCTTAACTCACTGTGAAGTCCTCTATTTTCCAGGGTACATAGGACTAACTTGTTAGAAATCACATTCATTCATTCATTCATTCATTCATTTTTTTTAGGAATTCAAATTACCAGAAAGAATTAAAATTCAATATATGTTATAATTTGATAAATTCTTTGGACCAATATATGTTATAATTTGATAAATTCTTTGGCCCAAAGCCTTAAGCCTCAAGGGCATATGCATGCTCTTTTGAAATCACTTGTAGTGTCAAATCAGTAGTCATGTCAGATGTCATTGCAGAGTGCTGGCCTATTGAAGGTATTCTGCGATTGGCATGAACTTTTAATAATTACGGCTGAATGCAGCTTCTGTGGTGATAAAATAATAGAAGAAAAAGGGATACAACAGAATTCCTCAGAACTTTCCCCTTAATCATGCCACTCCCAATTAGGAAGACAAGAGGTAAGTACTTCACCCTCTGAACTTGGACTTAGATGCCAGCGTCCTCATCTCGGTATATCACAACCTACATTTTGTCTTGTACTAAACATAGGGAAAGTACCAGCAAGAACTGTTAACCAAAAATGCCCATCTTGAGAGTTAACAATTAGGACCTCACCCACTTTGTCGGGACGCTTGCCATTCCCATAATACAGTCTGTACACTTGGAAATATTCCTGCAAACTC
>NW_011888787.1:9742353-9750046 GCF_000151845.1 Pteropus vampyrus | reverse complement strand
AGCAGGGAAGGGAACTCTCTAGTGATGAGCATCTTGAGGCTTTTTCTCCACAGTCTCAGTGTGTGAGGTGTGGTACATGATACAATCCTAAATCACAATCTTATAACTGTATTTTGCTGGTGAAGTAAACAAGAGAAAACTTTCGATAAAAGAAAACAAATTCAGCACGTAAAAGCCAATCTGCGTGCATGTAAACCAAATCTCAAGTGGTTACTCAATACAAAATCTGAAAAGAAAAACAAAGTAATTACCAATCTTGGATGAAATCCTTTTTGGGGAGAGGCCATGGAACCCCCAAAATAAATCAGGTTTGACAAAGGTCCAAAATATAGAAATTTGTTTTTCTAACTCTGGCAAACAACTAATGAATCTTTTCCTATTCTTGGTGATTTTAATCATAAGTAATCACAAAGAAACTATTCTGAGGAATAGTGCCATACACATTAAATGCTCACAGCAAGATTAGGCACTGTCAAAGAATTTACTTTTCTACAGAACAGAATTATTGCTTTACTGAAGACCGTATGGGCTTGCTAGCATGTGTGAGGCACTATGCTAAGTACTAGGGGATTAAAACTGAATAAACATGGCTACTATCATCAAGGCTCTCATTCGGATAATATCACTTCCTTAATTAGCTTTGGCTTTAGTTATTTTCATAGATTTTCACAGGGTTTTGAATCAGGAAAAAGGCCTAGGAGGTAATAATTTGATATGGATAAAGAGTCGGGAGTCTGGTGTTCTATTTCTGCCCTTCTGATTTTGAATGAGTCATGTGAACGTTCTTGGCTTCAATATTCTCACCTGTGAAACGACAGAGTAACCCAAGGATTCCTGAGGTCTCTTTCACCACTGAAGTTCTTTGCTTATACAAACACTTTTTCCAAGTCCCTACAATTCTCCAGTGAAGTTACTACTACCAAGAAGTATTTGATCCACAAATTCTTAATTAGAGATATTAGGTATCAGTAATTCCATCTGGTGGCACTTATTTATAGAAGGTAAGGACACTGCAGGTCCTTAATGACTTTAATCTTAACTCACTGTGAAGTCCTCTATTTTCCAGGGTACATAGGACTAACTTGTTAGAAATCACATTCATTCATTCATTCATTCATTCATTTTTTTTAGGAATTCAAATTACCAGAAAGAATTAAAATTCAATATATGTTATAATTTGATAAATTCTTTGGACCAATATATGTTATAATTTGATAAATTCTTTGGCCCAAAGCCTTAAGCCTCAAGGGCATATGCATGCTCTTTTGAAATCACTTGTAGTGTCAAATCAGTAGTCATGTCAGATGTCATTGCAGAGTGCTGGCCTATTGAAGGTATTCTGCGATTGGCATGAACTTTTAATAATTACGGCTGAATGCAGCTTCTGTGGTGATAAAATAATAGAAGAAAAAGGGATACAACAGAATTCCTCAGAACTTTCCCCTTAATCATGCCACTCCCAATTAGGAAGACAAGAGGTAAGTACTTCACCCTCTGAACTTGGACTTAGATGCCAGCGTCCTCATCTCGGTATATCACAACCTACATTTTGTCTTGTACTAAACATAGGGAAAGTACCAGCAAGAACTGTTAACCAAAAATGCCCATCTTGAGAGTTAACAATTAGGACCTCACCCACTTTGTCGGGACGCTTGCCATTCCCATAATACAGTCTGTACACTTGGAAATATTCCTGCAAACTCGGTTTGTGATCTATTCAATCAAAGCCAGTTGGCAATCACCCAGGGAAAATGTTTCTTCCAGGCCCTTACTAACGTCTATTATCTTCCATAATTATCTCTCCTGGGCCTCCTGTGCTCTATTACAGTCACTCTCTGCCTTTTCTCCTTTCCTGTAATGAGGGACCCTTATTTCACTCAATATATTGAGGTAAATACCTGTCAAAGTAAAGGTCTCATGATTACAGGACATACTAATACCAAATAAGCCTCTACACTTTTCACATAGCTTTTGATCCCCACATCCATGATTTCGATTCTGCCTTGGCTTCTCCAGATTTTAAACAAGGGATGGGCAAGTGACGAGAGGCAATTTAGGAGCAAAGCCAAAGTCAACTGAGGAACACCTTGAAACGATGCTCCAGTCCTACCTAAAAAGTGGTACTGCTGCCACAACAAAAACCAAGTTTGGGGTTTCACAAAGAAAAACCCTGGGGTAGGAAGCTGAATTAGGAAGAATACAGTTCCCAGAGATGTTTACTCTCTGGTTTATAACACCAAAGCAATGAGTCTTTTGTATCAAGAATCAGTTTTCTTCACAAAAGGAGATTTAATTCTTTTAAAAAATATTTCTTTAGTGTCTTTATTTGCCTCTGACTATGGTACAACCTGACACCTGAATTTTAGATCAGGAGAAAAAAAAATAGTTTTAGAAAATTCTATTGTAGCTAATATTCTTGTGTGGTCTAGGAGGGACCAGAAAAGTCTCCTCTAAGTCTAGGGTAAGGCAAAAGAATCCTTTGAAGGGATTTGACTGCTACAGTTGCAGGGAGAGGTGATGAGAGGAAAGACCTAACTCCACTGCAGGGCACCTCTCTTCCTCAGCCCTCAGAGGCCGTCTGGAGCAGGTCCTGTGTTACAGGATGGATGGCTGAAGGCTCTCACTCAAAACGTCAATAGTTTCCACAGTTGAGTCCACAAGTAAGCAAACATCCCTAGGCAAAGTTTGTTTTCTGTAAACTCCTCTCTCTTTGCTTCCTTTCCCCTCTTCTTCACTCTCTGTGAATATCTTAGGTCTTCTAATCCAAATCTGCTCTGAGGAAAGAGCTCACGCTTTTATTCTGTTTATTTACATGAACTAGTCCCTTCAGAATTTACCATTTGCGCTTTTATGTCTAGTTATGAAGTAAAAAGGTTAATATCTGATTAAAGAATTTCAAGAATTGGATACAGAAATTGGGAGGACAGAGTGGTCTTCTATGAGTCCGTATGTGTTAGTAGGACTCTTCATATTAAATATGGAAAGATTAAATTATAAAAATATTTTCCCACTTCTGGAAAATGAAGCATATCTTTCAAAATCATAAACCATTAGACAGACATATACTTTTTCACCTTTTCAATTTTCTTTCAGGTTCACTTGCTGTAATTTTTATAATACCCTGTGAGTCATTTGTGTTAAAAATCTCCATTTGATTGATGAGGAATTTGAGGACACAAGGTTAAAAAACTTTGACTATTCCGAGAGAATAAGATAAATTTAATTCTGACAAGATGAACACTTTAGCGGTCTTTCAAATAACACCATGAAGTATAATTTGAGCTAATAAACAAAGAATTTGAAACTTGTAAATAACATTATGAAAATAGCAGCTCTGAACATTTATTCCAAACCCATGAGCTGAATGCCTATTTTAGTTTAGGTTCTAGAGATCAAGAGATAAAAGCCATGGCTCTCACCTTTGTGGAGAGCTTTACCCACCCAGGAAGTGTCATGGGTGTTACAATAGAAGCCCTCCTGGTTCAGAGAAAGCAACCCCAGAATTGAGCCTTGACAGTAAAAAAAAAAAAAAAAAAAAAAAAAGATTTAGCTAAGAGAATGGGGGTAGGAGAGAAATTTCAGGCAGAAGGTAAAATATATGTCAATGACTTAAGGTTTGAGAAAACATGTCACCCATGAAAAAGATTCCCCCAGTTGAACCTCTCACTTTTTCTCCAGGTTAAAATGAGGAAAATGCATCTGTTAAAAAAAAAAAAAATCCTTGGATTGTTGTTTGCTTGAACACTAAATATAGCAGTCATGTAGGAAGTAAAAAGTCTTGACAAGGTTAACTAAGACAAGGGACAACTGTGTCTTGAGGGGAAGAACGTGGTGAAGAGGAGGTGAGCACCTGGTGGCCCACACCCAGTCGAGAGCCACTCCTCCCCCATGCTCCTTGCCTCCGGATTCCACGTGAGTAGCTATGCTTACCGCCTCCTGAGAATCTCCCTGAACCCAACTTATTTTCTGACTTTTTATCCTTTCCTATGAGGCAAAGAGTCTTAAAAAAGATTTTAAGCAAAAATGTCTACATAATGCAGTGTTTTGTTTCCTGACTATTCTATCAGAACAGAACTAAACTGCCTTGAAAGGTGTGCTTTCCTTAGGTACTAAAAAATTATAAATGACTCTGGAGACCAGAAATCTGGAAGAGAGCCTGGTTTTAATTCTGCAAATGCCAGCCTATAGATGGATAAATAATTTGGCCCTTTAAAACCACAGTTCTAATGTACCCTCTTTATGGAGATTTCTGTGAATTAATCAGAACGTGTGTAAAAAACATTTTCACTTCTTAGAATAAAGATCATGTAGATGCATGATCTGTAAGTGTGAAGTATCACAACTATTTTCTAGGTTATTTAACTTTCACTGTGGGTAAAAATATATATTTTTGGCACACTGATTACAGTTCTACTGCTTATAATTGCCTTTTGGTTCCAATTAACTCACAAAATTCTCCCTGTGGAATATTTGGGTATTCATAAATGACATTGGAGCAAATAAAATCCTGTGATATAGGACACAGAATCTGCACTGTTTCACGAGCTTTAGTCTAAGAAGGAAAAATATATAAAGCACTCTATAGAGACCACAGATGTCACGGCATGATTTTACATTTGCTGTGTCTCTTGTCCTCTGTCCCTCTCTGATAGCCATAAGTTGTATCTTTTCTGAGAAAATAAAGTTTCTAATATGAACGATCTCTTCCAGCATGACGTATGTTCTCCTCAGTTACTAAGTCCTTACGATCACATATTTTAACAATGACTTAAAAGCAACAGGTTTATCATCAGTCCAATGACACAATTGGAATTGTTCTATACGTTGTTACACTCAGCAAAATCTGTGCCTTACACCTGCACTAGGAAACTACGCGAAATGATCAATTTCCTATTTTATATTCATTTCACTTGGCGACAATTTTATAAAACTTACAAGGAAAGAGAAAGGAAAAAGAAGAGAACAAAGAAGAAAAGAAAAAGCTGCCAAATAAATCTCGTCAATGCGAAGATTGAACAGAGTACATTTCTACAGCTCAATTGGTAACTCATTGTTTGAAAGAAGTTATAAAAATGCAGATAGCCCACTCATTTCAATAGCATTAGAAATTACTGTTGTTATAATAATAATGCAGACTAGACTAATAGCTATTCAAAGAAAGAAAGTTCCTGACAGATAGTAGAGGATAATTTGTATTCTCTGGACACAGAGTATGTAGAAAACATGACAGTCTACAACAAAATCTGACTTTCTACACTAATACGTGAAGTGTCTCACTTGAAAAATACAGAGGAGAAAACAGTTTAGTTTAGAAAGGATCATTTCTTGAAAATTTCCAAATAAGCCAAAGCATTTAGCTAGTACAAAAGGCATTTTTGAAATTCAAATGCAAAGCCATTGTAACACCCCAATAACTATTCTAGATTTTTATCCACCGGTTTAACTCTAGACATATTTGTAACTACGTACTTTACAAAAACTCTTAATAAGAAACTTAAAATGGAAACTAGCCGCATCACCTCTCCTGAACTTTGATGATTCCTTAGATCATTAAGGCCGTGAGGCTAGAAAACAGTTGTCTTATTTGTGGTCCTCCCAGTATGAAACACAAAGCCAGACATGTAGAAGGCACTTAATTAGTATTTGGATGAATCAATGAATAGATGACTAAATAAGAGCTCCTGTTTAATGAGCACTGCGCTAGAACTCTTTCACGTATTATTTAGTTTATTCTGTATGCAGTAGTGATCACATATTATTTTATTCTGCATGCATTTTACAGATGATAAAACTGAGACCCACAGAGTGAATAATCTATTTAAGATTATGCTGCTAGCAGATAGCAGAGTCAGCAACTAACACAGCAAAATGAACTACAACTTACTGAATTCTAGCTCAAGAAAAGAAAAACACTTAACTTACTTTCCTAGTGCTAATTATGTAAAATCTCAAGTGAGACCAAATCAATTGGGTAAGGACCACGAGAAGTGCTTAAAAACTATCCTCTCAAAAGCAGTTAAAAAAAATCCCCTACGCAGGAGTCACACATTTTAGGATGCAAACAATAAATCACTTTAAATCACTTGTCTTCTTTTGAACATGAAATTCTTCAAATTATGTACATAGATCCACCATAAGCACACCTACAGATTCACATGACTCCAAAGGATCAAACCAGCCACAGTTCTTTACACAGGAGGAAAGAGTTCGTCATTCTCGATCATGCCAATGAGTAGGTACAAATTCAGTCCAGTTTCCTACATTACTTTTTATGTTTAGTCCATCAAACAAAAATTGACTTTATCATGAGAGCCTTGTAACATCACAAGATCTGAAGTGCCTTTTGAATCAAAGAAAATAATTATATCAAGTTCAGTATGAAGGATGTGGCAAGTATGTTGCATTCATTGTAATACCATATTATGTAGCTATGCTTAATAAAGGGTTTGTTTTCAATGACCAAATAGTGAGCTGAGGATAATGCCATAAAAACCAAGGAATCTTACCCATTTGATCATCTAGTCAGTGGCTCACATTCCAATTATCTGAGATTATATACAAAATACTCATGCCCGGGCTCATCTCAAACCAGCTGTGTCCTAATCTCTGTAACTGGGGTCATGTGTTGTCATTTTTACAAAGCCTCCAAGATTCACCCAGAGTTGTGAGCACTGCATTAAGCCACCTAGTGATGCAGTGAGTTCGCCCAGGCCATATAGCTATTTGACTACACATGCCTGACTTGAATCTGGGTTTTCTCACTCTGTCACTACTCCTTTCAATAAAGCTGGTACCTGTTAGCAAAAGTCCTTTGACTGGCTTAGGGGTACCCATAAGAGAATCCTGACCCATGCTACATCTTTGCCAGATATACTAGATGAACTTTTTAACATATCTTTGAAAATGCAAACATTTCACTAGCTGACAAGCATGAATGCTTATTATAAAGACAGGAGACCTAATGTCAAACCAACTTTTGGACATTACCAAAACCAGCTAATAATTGACGTGTGAGGGGTGCCTGAGCAGTGAGGACAGAGCTGACACTCAGTACATACTTGCTGATCTGAGATAAATGTGCTAATTGTTTTTCTCTATTGCAGACATTAGCTTCACTTGTTCCTATCACATATCCTCCCCTCAACAGACATATACACATATTTTGGCATCGAATAGTTCTCATATCTCCTGAGAGTTTCCAAAACCATTATACCACCATATTAGAAAAGCTTCCTGTTTCTAAGTCTGCTGAAAGGAAATGACAAATAATTTATTTCCTATTGTCTAAAAAGAATTGAAGGTAGTACAATTTAGTAAAAAAAAAAAAAATCCTGTGGCTTCCGGTTCCGCACATAAGAAGCTTGGAAGTCCTCACCCCATCCTAACAAGTAAAAAGCTGAACAGACTGAAAAATCGACAACTCTTCTTAGATGCATATGAGAGAGGAGAACACAGCACAAAACTCGCCCCCCAAGACTGAAGAGACAGGTAAATCCGAGGAGTCAGAGCAGTGGCTCCCCAGCAGAAACCGCTCCAAGATCCAGCGTCAGTGCTGGGGCAGGAAAACCTGAACCGTGAGGTTCACCGTCAGGAGCTTGGTCAGATTCCCATGGTAAAAATAGGAGAAGAGGCCCCTCTGGCTTCTGGCAGATGGAGAGGCAAAACACTCTGTCTCTAATGAGGCCTCCTTCAG
>NW_011888787.1:9739766-9741103 GCF_000151845.1 Pteropus vampyrus | reverse complement strand
TGAACCGTGAGGTTCACCGTCAGGAGCTTGGTCGGATTCCCATGGTAAAAATAGGAGAAGAGGCCCCTCTGGCTTCTGGCAGATGGAGGGGCAAAACACTCTGTCTCTAATGAGGCCTCCTTCAGAGGAAACTAGTTAACCAGAGCCTGGGGTATTATCAGAGCTAACTAACCTGGAGAAGAGAACTCAACTCCAGCCTGCCCCAGCCATGTGGTGCCACCTTAGGAGGGAGACAAAAAACCTGAGAAATGCTTGTGAAGTGCATTGGCCAGAGGCATAGGCCCGTTAAGAGTCTGACACCTAATCATAGGACTACAGAGCGCTTCACACCCCACCCCCATACCTCACCACCCCACCACTAAAGGCTGATGTACAGTGGTTCCTTCTCCCTAGTATATCATGTCCAGCTATCAGGAAAAAAATTACAAGGCACACCAAAAGGTTACTTGCCCTTGTAGTGCCTCAGTTCACTCATCTACAAAATGGGGATAATCATAGTATTATTTTATAGGATTGTCATTAGTACAATATGTGTCAATATATGTAAAGTATGCTTAGAACTCTACCTTGTACATAGCAAGTATATAATAAGTATTAGTCATTGGAGCTATTATTGTCATCATTATTAAAAGAAAGGAAGAAATAAGACGGAATTCTGTTCAATTCTGCCCAGGAATAGGACTAGGAGTAAGAAGGTAGATAGGACAGGAACAGGAAAGGCTTCATAGAGGAGGCATCAGGTCAGCTGATGTAGTAGCGGGTGGGGGTACAGGGGAGTGATGAAGAGCACACAGTGGGAAAGTGTGAGAGATGAAGTCAGAGGAGTAGGCAGGAACTGCAACACGAAGCCTCTGCTTCACGATGCCTCCATTCAGGCTAAGAAATGTGAATTCTGTCTGGTCGGAAGGAAGACATGGAAAGAATCTGAGAAAAGATTAGGAAATTGCATCTGAACTTGGCAGTGGTCTAGAGGATAACTGGGGGAGACAAATTCTGGAGGTAAAGAGATCAGACGTCAAGCAACAGTTGATTAGAGCAGAAACTACACAGTGACAGCAGAGATGGGAAAGAAGAAATGCATTGAGAGTGGTTTAGAAGGTAAAATGAAAAACATTTGATGATGTCTAAAGAGATGTGAAGAGGGGTGAGAACGCGGAAGGAACAGAGAACACACAAATATTTCAGACTTGAGAGTAGGACAGTGGACGGATTAGATGGGTTACGTCCTCAGTCAATACGGATATAGAACACGTGAACAACCTATCAATTACTTTGACTCAATTGGCATTTGCAGAACGTCCCACCCCCTAACCAAAAGTAGAATATACATTTTTTTT
>NW_011888787.1:9732517-9738468 GCF_000151845.1 Pteropus vampyrus | reverse complement strand
TCAAGGAACAAAGTAACAAATTGAACTACATCAAAAGTAAAAACTTTTCCTTTACATATAACACTGTTAAGATAATAAAAAGGCAAGCCACAGCCTAAGGTAAAATATATGGAAATAATGTATTTTGTTAAGGACATGTACGTAAAATATATAACGTATTATCAAAACTCAGTCATAAAAAAACATATAACTCATTAAAAGAATTTGAAACAATATCTGAACAAGCACTTTATCAACAATGACATAGGTATGGTAAATAATCACCTGAAAAGATGCTCAATGTCAATCAGTCATTAGGGAAATGCAAATTAAAACTATGATATCGCACTATACACTCGTTAGAACAGGTAAAATTTAAAAGGCTGACCATACCCCAGTGTTGGTGAGGATGTGGAGCGGCCAGAACTGTCATACACAGCCAAAGTCAAATCGCTTAGAAAAATGGTTTGGTAGTCTCTCAAAAAGTTAAACATATGCCTACATATGATCCACCATTCCCCTGTCAGTATTTACCAAAAAAACAAACACGAAAGCATATGTCCATACGAAGACTTATACTTGAATGTTCATAGAAGTTTTAGTTCTAATAGCCAAAAACTGCTAATAACCTGAAAGTCCATCAACAGGCTAATAAACTGTGCTATATCCCTACATGGGATAATCAGCAATAAAAAGAAAGAACTTATTTCACTTAGCATAATGTCCTCCAATTTCTTCCATGGTTCTTTCTTTTGTAAGTCTGAATAATATTTAATGGTATGTATACACCACATTTACTTTATCCATTTGTCCATTGGTAAGACATTTAGGTTGCTTCTATGTCTTGACTCTTATATGAGGTATCTAAAATAGTCCAACTCATAGAAACAGAGAGCAGAATGGTGGTTGCCAGGAGCTGGAGGAAGAGGGATTAGTTAAAGGGTACCAAGTTTCAGCTACGTAAGATGAATAAGTCCTAGAGACCTACTGTATATCATAGAGTCTATAGTTAGTAATACTGTATTATATATTTTAAAATTTGCTAAGATGGTAAGCTTTGTTGTCACACATACAAACAGAAAAAATGGGAAGAAATTTTTTAAAGTGATGGATATGTTTATGGCAAAAATTATGGTGATGGTTTCGAGGATGTATACTTATCTTCAACCTCATCAAGCTGCATACATTACATATGCACAGCTGTTAAAAAAAAACTGTTTTTTTAAACAATGGTGCCAGTGCTCCAGGTAGGAACAGTTTCTGCAGGAGACCCATCGTGAACACAGCGTGAGGAAGGAGGGGCAGAGTGGAGAACGCTCTCTCGAGAAGCTCGGCTTTGGGAATGGGAGAGGGAGAGGATCAGAGGGAGTGAAGGAGTGGAAGGTTGACGTAATCAGACAAAAGGCTGGGTTACACGTGTTCTAAGCTGGGAGGAGCTTGAGTGTATGTGTGTGGGTATATGCAAGGGTCAAGAGCCAGCTGATGAAATATGGCATGGAAAATCCAAGAAGAAAGATAAATCTCAAATAAGACGTGTCTTATGGGTACAAATGCAGGTATGGGTCGGGAGAGGCAAGAGTGGACCAAAGAGTGAGCAGGCTTTAAGTCTGTCATTCTCACTTTTGTGGGGAAGGCTGAGACATGACATGAGAGGAATAGGTGGAGTTCTGGAAAAGTCATTGGCTACAGCAATTGCAATATGATTGAAGATAAATGTTCAGTCTAGGAGCATTCTTCGGCAACAAGATGACAGACAATAAAACAGTCGTAAGCAAACAAAGCAGGCATTGTTTACACATGGATTATTATCCAGCAGTCCTTCTCTGCTACCTCTCTAACCCTAACCAAATTCCACTCATGTGCTACAGATTTTGAACAAACTTTTTAATTCTGTTGAAAAATATTTCATGTACATGAAAAAGAGACTAATTTAATGAATAGCAATATTCCGCCATCCAGCTTTATCAAATCTTCACATTATGCCATATTCGCCTCATTTAACAAAATCTTTGAACCAAACACAGGCTTACTGGACAAGAGAGATTTCATCACCAGCCAGCATCGACATGCTCACTTACTTTTCACATTTCATGTATTTCATGACTAACACCAGAGAACCGCTGGGAACTTCAGGCAATACTGTGGGTAGGGGCAAATCAAATATGGCCAGAAATGGCCACTGGTCAAGCTAATTAGGTAGTTCCCCCTAAGTAAACTGTTAATACATTAAAGCCATGCAAATCAGATCATATCTACAGGTCCTAGGTTTGGAAAAAAGTGCTCTCCCAAATTATGAATTTTTAATAAAAATGGTAATTATGATTCACAGCACTGACATACTCATTGCCACTTTCGCATTGGTGAAATAAGGAAGGCTATAAAAAGTATCTTTTCCCGTGTCGTGTAAAATTTCTGAAGCTGAAAGCATGCAATCGGTCTCTAAAGAAAAGAGTTTTATTCTTTAAGCGGTAATAGGTCATTCATTAAATCTACAAAACTGTAATTTAGATAGTACCTGCCAAAACAGACTGTGTGCGTCTCCTCTCAGAAGTTCAACTGTGTCCCCTGCCTGGATGTGTAACGGGGGTCCTTCATGAAGACCCGGGGGTGGTGTCCCAGTATAGTTCCTAATGACCTGCATCTTTGGTAAACCTGGAAATAAGGAACACAACTTTTAGAACTGAGAAAATAATGAAGTGTGAAGTCCAAGTGTACTTAAAACAAAAGAGCCATTGTTAACATTAAAAAGTTTTAACCAAGTAAACATTTGAAGTCACTACAACAGAATGCCATTCACCCTTCTCATAATTTGAGATGGTAACGCAACGAGACGCATATGTTTCCCCTGAAACCTCATATGCTTTTCCTCTCCCTCACCATCCAGCTATTTTTAGTTGAAAAAATATTTCTCTTTCAGCTGATGCTTGCTTCATAAAAAACACATCACGTACAGTTTAATGGAAAAGAATCAATTTTTTCATCAACTCTATCCTTTCTGCCTATTACTTTCCTCTTGGGCATTGGCTGATTTCATCACTAAGGCGGCTCACCCTTTCTGTGTATGTATCACATTGCCCGGTATAAGGCTCATATCTTAAGGTTATCTTTGTAATTCAAAAGCAAATATGTGATGGATGTGCCACTGCAATACTTAAGACATTTATACGGAGAAATTCTTCAGGCTCAAATTTAGGCTTGCAAAACAGACCCAATAAAGGGAACATGTCTAAGCCAATAGCAGCAACAATACTTGAAATACAGATCCGTCTCCTTTTCTTTGTATTTCTTTGAAGTTGCGACAAAGGCCTTCGTTTAATATTTCATTTTTGAGAGCAGTAGCTTCAGTTGCATGTGGGCCATGGGCCTAATTGCACCAATAATGCCACAAATGGACAACCCCACGGTCACCTTTTCATTTGGAGGTGAAACTGTTCCCTCCTATAAGAGAGATCACCCATAAACATGATATTTACTGCTCCTTCAGGAACTTAAGTCATTGCTAATTACACTTCAAGACTTCTTATTCTAATAAGTGCCCCTGGAGACGCATAACTGGCTGAAAATCCTGCACAAAATACAGAAAGGAGGATGTCGCCGAGTTCTAAATGTCCAGGCTACCTAAAAAAGACCCAGTAACCACAGGAAATGCTCCGGCAAACGGTATAATAAAGTCCTCAAAGATCGTTTTCGAGAGCTCCCCAGAGGGGAGAAACCAAGTTTTGTACGTTACACAGAACTGAAAAATTTCAGTTAACACCTTCTTATCAATCCAGTCAATCAGACGGCAGAAGGGCTAAAAAATACACTGCGCCCTTCGCCCCAATTCGGCTGCTGCAACCGCCGAGGCGTGTTAGGAGTTGCCACGCCACCCCTTCACCTCAGTTCTTGTGCCACAGGACCCGTGGGGCGATGGCTCTAATCCCACATCTTTCCTGGAGCGTTTCCCTACCAGATGTTATAAGGTGGAGCCCTTACACAAACAGCAGGCTTTGTTGTCCTTCCCAAAAACAACACTGGACAGGAGAACTCTCCTCAGTGAAGTGTCTGTCAGACCTGCTCTTGGCACACTGCGAATGCCTTAGGGAGAGAAAGAGCTTATTTTACACTTTCTGTGAGGTTCTTATTGTTAACTTAAAACGATATCTAAATATCCTGTCATACAACAGTTGATTTAGAAGTTTGATACATGGAAGGGGATGCAGGCAAAAGTAGAATTTCTTAGATGGGAGTGTGGTTTCCATGACAGTCACTCCTTGGGGTGTGGGGGTAGGGTTGGCCTCAGTTTTACGAAGTATTTCTAGAGCAAGAAAAGTAGTTCATTCAGTCAGCTCCCTTGATAATTCTGTTTTTATGCCAATTTTTAAAACGAAGACTGAAGGCAAAAAACGAAGAGTTTTTAAACCTGAAATCGCTGCTGTGGCCTCGAATAATAGGGCCAGTCGAGTGCTCAGAAGGGCCTTGGCCTTCACTGCAGTTGTCTCAGGACAACTGCAGGACAAAAAAGCAGTGCCATGTGACAAATGGTCGGAAACAGCACGGTTTTTTTTCATTGCTAACACGCCCGAGTTAGTCATACTCAACAAGAAATGACTGAAAATGCATAGAGCACTTAGGAGAAAACATTAAGTTCAGTGACATTCCACCTACTAACTCTAGATTAGAGATTAGAAGATAGAATTCCCAGGCTATCTAAAAAGGCTGTAAGGTATGAAGCAAAGTTGCCTTCTTTGTCTTTTTGGATGAACTGGAATGCCCATAACTCACGGCCCAGTAAAACCATAACCTTTAAATTGAAAATAGTACATAAATATACTTTAGTCAAAAGTGAGACCTAATTAGTCTTAGGACTTACTTAGGAATAAGTAGTCTTCAGAATGATGGACTTGGTTTTTATAGTTTTGCCTATTTCTAATTTTTTCATTTACTCGAACTTTTCTGCTATTACTTTCTTCTTGGTTATGAGCTTCATTTGGGAAGGTGATCCAGCAGCATACGAGCATAGTGTATGTCGCTAACCTCATTCCTAACGGAAAAATCATGTGACCTTTTCCAAGAACGATGGTTGAGGCCAGGTCGTAACCAAAAAGACATTGCCTGAATTCAGGCACAAGTGACTTACAAATTACAGCATGTACTTGACTCTATGCTTTACTTTGTGGGATGAGGTATGCGTTTATAACATAATGGAATTCTTTTTTTTTTGGTCATTTGTTAGGGTAATCTTCAGCCAGCTATTTGTGATTGGTCAGCACTTCCCATTTCAGGATGATCTGTTGTCAGGGCTACAGAGGTCAAAGGATGAAAGGAAGAAAGCAAGGGCACAGAGACTTGACGGATTCAGACACTCTGCCCCTTGCCTCTGATGCCTGCGTACAGCACCAATGCGGTGAATGCTTGTTTTCCAAAAGGCCCCTTTATAGTCCTTTCTTTGATTAAAAAAGACGCAGTAACTTTGCTAAGAAGGTGAATACGATCAGATTAACTGATAGACAAAAATGCAATTAAAATAAGAAGAGAAGTGGGTTAAGTTTTGTGTCGGTACTCGACCATCGACATACGTGTTAAGACAACCTACTGCCACAGCAGGCATCGCACCTCATAAATGAGATCAAGAATGAAGGAGAAATTAGGTTTACAGATGCTCCTCTTTCGAATAGCCATTTTGTGTTGATTTAGTGTATGTTTTTGTCTCCCCTTGTAAAATATCCCCAACAGGGTTTTAACTGCTGTTCAAAACTGTCCAGGACAGAACATTCACTAGTCATCCCTATGACAACTCAGTCATGGCTGCATAGTTTGTGAACAAGCTATATCTGAAACTTACTCAAAATCACTCTCTCTGTAACTTCTCTCCATTGTCCCGCCTCCTTCTATTTGGATTTATGCTGAAGAAGGCAAATCTCCTTTCTTATAAATTAGCCTTTCAAAATCTATTCAGGCTTAAAATCCCTAGTTCCTTAAAAAAAAAAAAA
>NW_011888787.1:9728600-9732467 GCF_000151845.1 Pteropus vampyrus | reverse complement strand
TTTCGAATAGCCATTTTGTGTTGATTTAGTGTATGTTTTTGTCTCCCCTTGTAAAATATCCCCAACAGGGTTTTAACTGCTGTTCAAAACTGTCCAGGACAGAACATTCACTAGTCATCCCTATGACAACTCAGTCATGGCTGCATAGTTTGTGAACAAGCTATATCTGAAACTTACTCAAAATCACTCTCTCTGTAACTTCTCTCCATTGTCCCGCCTCCTTCTATTTGGATTTATGCTGAAGAAGGCAAATCTCCTTTCTTATAAATTAGCCTTTCAAAATCTATTCAGGCTTAAAATCCCTAGTTCCTTAAAAAAAAAAAAAACTATGCATATTTTCCTTTGTTATCCATGCTTTAAGGAATTCTGAGATGCAAAACAGCATACAATCACAAAAGCAGAATGGCAATCTCCCTCACTAACACTGACCAATCAGAAATAGCCGAAAGTTATTCTAAAAACTGATTTAAAAAATATAAATTCCATTATAGTATCAACTCACAACTCATTGCAGAAAGCTGCTTCTTTCTCTTGGGTAAACACAGATCCAACAGCTTTTTACTTTGTTTCGGAATTGCATTTACAATGGATGTGTTGGTACAGTTGCAGGGTTGCTCATCAAAATCTAAAAATGTATACTGCAACTATCTTCAGATATTAAATTCAGGATAATCATATGTAGTTCCAACATTACAGTTAAGCAATCTTGGAAGTCCACAAAACTTCATGTAATCAATTATCTTTCTCTAAGGGAATATTATTAAAATGGCCAAGGCAAAATTAGATCTTCTGCCAAATGTCTAGTTATTTCAGCTTGTTAAATTCTCTATAATAAAAGCTTTGCTGTACAGCTAACTATATCTTTAACATACAACTTGTGAACAATTTTCCCTTTAACTTCTGTTCACACTAGTAATTATGCTTAGTCTTAAATCAGACAAGGTCTCCAAGTCGGTCTTAGGCATGAAGAATTAACAAACGGAAGAATCAGCAATATTAAAATGACGATTATACCGTAGTAATAGTCACAGGGTTCTGGTTAAATAAAGCCGAAGCCGATGTCATTCTGTGGAACATCAGAGTTTCCCAAAACAATACAAAAGTATTTTTAAAAATGAAATTGGAAGCAAGATTTCCTTTCAAATCCGAATTCGATGCCACTAAGAGTGACATAGGCCAAGAAATTTTAAGATGTGCTTTAAAAAAAAGAAAAGTTAATTCCAGGGAGAATCCTATTAGAAAGTGCCTGTGGAACTCTATGGAACTGCCAGTGCCTGCCAGTGCCTGCCAGATATAAACTATTTCACTGACAATTTTCACATAAACCCACAAACTTCAATGAACCTAGCCCACTGGACCAGTATCAACCACCGCGGCTTCAAAGAAGAGCCACTGCCATCAGATAGATTGGTATCTACGCATGATGCTGACTTTACTGCCCTGAGTGATGCGCTTCGTTAGGGCAACAAATTAGAGGAGAGTGTTGTGCACGAGATAAATGGGCTGCCAGTAACGTGCTGGCCTTTCATCGCTGAGGTCTAATTTAAAATTTAAACCCGGCCATATCAAAAAATTAAGCTTGCTAGTTTCACGAGATTTCAAAAGATGTAGTTGGTTTATCCTGGGAAACTGATCTCAAGGGTAACATATTCACTCAGCCCCTAAATATCTCGAGCACTCCCTAAGTGCTGGGCCTGATGCTTCGAACACAGAGCCAGGGCATGCTTCCTGCCCGCGCTGAGCCTCTGGTCCGCTGGACGGACCGGTGAACTCGAAGACAGCGACAGAATCGGGTGTGGGCTCTCGTCTGGTGGGAACTTTTCTTGAAATATGCCTATCAATAAAAATTTCAGGGAATTTTTTGGTAAGTCTTTTGTAGGAGCCTGAAATATGTATTTTTTTTTTTTCTACAAGTTTCCAGGTGAGGTTTGCAAATCCTAACCAGGTTTGGGGATCGCATGCTTGTGAGTGAGTCCAAGAGCAAGGCGTCATGACCAACATCCACACGACATCCACACTAGCTTCGGAGAAAACTACAGGAAATAAGTGCTGCCTGGCACTGTGCCAACGAAATCCTCCTTAAATTAACATTGGGCTCTTTGTGATACAAGTTAACGATCTAACCATCAGGTCTGATGGCCAGGCTGAGCAGACCAAGCAGCTGGCAAGTCAGGGGGTCTGGGATGCTGGATGTTGGCCTTGCCCTGCCCACCTTATCTTCTAGGGCTCTCTCCAACTAAGCAATGCTCTCTCATTCATTTGTTGGTCTTCACGGAGAAGCAAAAGGAGCCTTATAATGAAAACCATCTGTTACAACAGAAGCAGACAATTTGGTGGAAAAACAAACAGGTCTAAAAGAACTAATTGTTCACAGAGGAAACACTCCTCCATCAATTATTTCTAAAATTTTCACCCAGAGAAGGCTATTTTACTTTTAAAAATGATGATGAGTCAAATGAAGAAAATAACACTGTCATTGCTCATATAAAAACAAGGATCAGGCAGAGACGCCCTCCTCCAAATTTATGAACGCTGACTAAGCGCTCTTTGGCGCCACCTGCTGGAGAGTCAGTGAATCAAGGGTGAGAGGTATCATGCTGCCTTCGGAAGTTTTGTTTCCATTTATAAAAAGGATCTTCCAGGCTCCCATATATAAACGAACTATACGATGTCTATAAAAATATAAAATTCCGTGTTATTTAAAAATCCATGTAAATTTAACATTCTCTTCTATCGAATAAGTAGGTTTTAGTGAAAAATGAAAATGTTTCCCTAAAACACTGAAATAAGATCCAAGCTCTAGGAGAACATGCCATGTGTTTGTCAGACCTCTAGAAAATGGGAGGGGGCCGGCTGGAGGAAGGCAGACCGAGCTACCTCAGCTTCTTCTCTGAGGATAGGAAAAGAATCACAACTGCTCAATTTCAAAGTAAGAGCATTAGCACCTGGTCCAATCATCTCATTGTCTACCTATCAAACTAAGAACCAAAGAGGTGAATAAACTGTCAAGAGTCAAAGAACTAGTTTGGAGGCAGAAATAAAACTTGAACCACACTTCAGTGACATCTAGTTCAGTCCTCCCAGATGCACGCTAGCCACTCTGTGGAATGTTCAGAGCACGAGGCTGTGGCAGAGAAGAGGTCACTTGATACCAAATGACATGTGTTTGGGGATCATGAATCCCTGCTCGGTATCCAGTGTTATCTTGGGGAGCAGGAGAAAAAGAGGAAATACTCTCCATGGAGTGGTGAAAGGCTGAGAGGTCCCCAAGCAGGAAACAATAACCCCCACTGGTGAATTCCCAGGACAGAACCTCAAAGCTCCTCCACTTGAAAAAAATAAATAAATACTCTACTTGACACTCTATGGAACTGACAGTGCCTGACACGTCCACATGCAGTTCTGTGACTCTGTGGACAAGTGGCCACATGTCATTCTTTCTACAAAAAGGTATAATCACTTAAACCACATCATTCTGTTTTTCTGACCACACCCGAGTGGATCAGGGATGGTGACTAAGCCCAAAGTTGCAATAAAGAGGCGAACATGTGAGAACATGTGAGAGGCCGAGGAGAAGCCTGAAGGGAGACGGACTGAAGGGGCAGCCTTCACTGGAGGAGGAGAAATAAGATGATCGAATTTGCTCCTACGGAACATGAAAGCAGGAGGCAGATCTGGAAGTCAGCAGGGAACAACGGTTTCTGACTGCTGAGGAGAGACGCCAGCGATCGCTAGTTTCCAGAACTGCTGGTCCTGGAAGAGTCGCATCGAGCCTGCTGTGCTCTTCTCCTTCACGGAAGGTACTGAGGTCTGGAGTGACTATTGAGAAGACTTCCTGGGCTGTTTTCTTACCGTCCTGGCAGAAAC
>NW_011888787.1:9726430-9728550 GCF_000151845.1 Pteropus vampyrus | reverse complement strand
CAGTGCCTGACACGTCCACATGCAGTTCTGTGACTCTGTGGACAAGTGGCCACATGTCATTCTTTCTACAAAAAGGTATAATCACTTAAACCACATCATTCTGTTTTTCTGACCACACCCGAGTGGATCAGGGATGGTGACTAAGCCCAAAGTTGCAATAAAGAGGCGAACATGTGAGAACATGTGAGAGGCCGAGGAGAAGCCTGAAGGGAGACGGACTGAAGGGGCAGCCTTCACTGGAGGAGGAGAAATAAGATGATCGAATTTGCTCCTACGGAACATGAAAGCAGGAGGCAGATCTGGAAGTCAGCAGGGAACAACGGTTTCTGACTGCTGAGGAGAGACGCCAGCGATCGCTAGTTTCCAGAACTGCTGGTCCTGGAAGAGTCGCATCGAGCCTGCTGTGCTCTTCTCCTTCACGGAAGGTACTGAGGTCTGGAGTGACTATTGAGAAGACTTCCTGGGCTGTTTTCTTACCGTCCTGGCAGAAACTCCCGGCCCCAAAGAAACTGAGACTATTTCTTTCTTACAACGAAAATAAATCTTTTACAATCCAGTCCTAAAGGAAGTCTAAGGGATAAGATAAAGTAAAAGTGAAAATGATTAAGGGCATTTTGCAATAACCTAGTTTTCATTCTTTGTTCAATGAGTTCATTCCTTTATTCAACAAATATTTACAGATTACTCATGCGCAGGTACTGGCCCGGGCACTGGGGATGCGGTCAGTAAGACTGGCGTGCTCCTCCTTTGTAAAGCTCATATTTTAGTGAAAAAGATGAACATAAAAACAAATGAACGAATGTGATAATATCCTACACAAGTATTATAAAGAAGAATTTAGAAAACAGGCACTGGATTAGAGAGTGACCAAGGTGTTTGTGTGTGGCGGGGGTGGGTTGGTTTCTTTAGGAGAAGGTTATCAGGTCAAGTTTAAGACCTGAGGAGAGGTGGTAATCATTCGGGATGGGGGAGGGGCAAGCTGAACAATATACATGAAGACGTTCAGACTGAAATGAGCTTGACGTACAAAAGACAAAGACAAATGGTCAGATACTGCATGAGAGCAACTGATAAAGTTTAAAATTGATATGCACAGTCTTGAGGGTCTGAGCCACTTCATCATTCTTTTTTATAATTCATCCTGTTGAATTATTTGAAACATATTACCCAGCTCACACCCCACTCAAGGGTGTGAGGTGTGACTTACCCCCTCATTCCTTAAAACTCAAATATCACTTCTGCGAAGAAACCTATGGACGTTCTTTTAAGTGTGGATTAAGTACCTTGCACATATGCTCTCTTAGGTGTTCGTGCTTATGCTTCAATGCCACTTACTGACCCCAAATTATTTAGCTAGTATAAAATATATACACTAGACCATAAATAAGCATCTTTCTATGGATAGTGTTTATAGAGTTTATATAGACTAGACTGTGACCAACTTGGTGACAAAGATTATGTTCTCGATCTCAATGAACTCTTTTGGAAGAAAGAAAGAAAAAGAAAAAGGTATCCTTCTCCCCTAATAGCCACCCTTCCAAATACACACACACACACACACACACACACACTGGGTTACACCTCCAAAACAGCTCTCAAATCAACCATTTGTTCCCATCTTTATTTCTACCTCCCAGTATCGTTCATACTGACCTTTCCTCATCCACTCTTATAATGCTTAACTATCCCATACGCAGCCATCTGAATGACTGTTTCAAAATATGAATTATGTAACAGCATTCTACTATTTATTTATTTTTTATTTTTAAAAGCCCCTTTATTGTTGGTGAATCATATTCCTTTTTTTTTATGGTGACATTAACAGAATCCAATAAGTTTCAAATATACAATTCAATAGTAAGTCATATCTATATTTCACTGTGTGTTCACCACTAGTTAGATTTCTTTCTGTCATCACATATTTGACCCTTTCATCCCATCTACCTCCTCCCTCCCGCCTCCTCTCTGGTAACCACTAGTCTACTGTCCATGTCCATGAGTCTCTGTTTGTTTGCATTCGATTTAAAACCCTCGCACTGCACTTAGAATTACCCTGAACTCCTGGCCATGGCCGACAAAGACCATATATTTTCTGACCCCTGATAACTCCCCAGTCTCAC
>NW_011888787.1:9715610-9725775 GCF_000151845.1 Pteropus vampyrus | reverse complement strand
ATGGATAGTGTTTATAGAGTTTATATAGACTAGACTATGACCAACTTGGTGACAAAGATTATGTTCTCGATCTCAATGAACTCTTTTGGAAGAAAGAAAGAAAAAGAAAAAGGTATCCTTCTCCCCTAATAGCCACCCTTCCAAATACACACACACACACACACACACTGGGTTACACCTCCAAAACAGCTCTCAAATCAACCATTTGTTCCCATCTTTATTTCTACCTCCCAGTATCGCTCATACTGACCTTTCCTCATCCACTCTTATAATGCTTAACTATCCCATACACAGCCATCTGAATGACTTTTTCAAAATATGAATTATGTAACAGCATTCTACTATTTATTTTTTATTTTTAAAAGCCCCTTTATTGTTGGTGAATCATATTCCTTTTTTTTATGGTGACATTAACAAAATCCAATAAGTTTCAAATATACAATTCAATAGTAAGTCATATCTATATTTCACTGTGTGTTCACCACTAGTTAGATTTCTTTCTGTCATCATATATTTGACCCTTTTATCCCATCTACCTCCTCCCTCCTCCCTCCTCTCTGGTAACCACTAGTCTACTGTCCATGTCCATAAGCCTCTGTTGATTTGCATTCGATTTAAAACCCTTCGCACTGCACTTAGAATTACCCTGAACCCCTGGCCATGGCCGACAAAGACCATATATTTTCTGACCCCTGATAACTCCCCAGTCTCATCTTGTTCCAGTCTTGCACTTGTTCACTGTTTTTCGTCATACTGACCTGTCTGTAGTTGCTTAAATGCCCTGAGCAAGTGAAGTGGGTCCAGCCAAGACGGTCTATATTGTGAACCTTAAGTTGTAATTCATATAGTTATTTGTTTACTTGTTATCTGTGTCCTCTGCTTTCCTTTTCTATATATTTGTACTGCCTAAATTTGTATGGAAAACATTTATTATTTTCATAATCAAATTTAGCTTCTAATAAAAATATTCAGATTTTATTGGACAAACTACCACTTTGTTACTTCTGACTTGCTTTTAAACTGTTTATTTGTGCTTTTACCTATAACTATCAATATGCTATATGCAACTGAAGTTTGGCAGGAAATAAAATTATTTTTAATGTGCAAAATTGCTAATATATTTCTTAGAAGTCCTTAAAAATGACTCCCGATAATTTATGCTCATCCTGAATATCCTTTAAATTAGAAGACTTGCACTATTTATGGAAAAAAGGATCAACAACCAATATATCCACATAAAAACATACATACACTGAAAACACTGTCCCCATCACAGGAGCTCACCTTCATAACACTATAACAGGAGTGGGAGAGACAACAGAAGCCACACTGAGTTCTTTTAAAATAATACTGTTCGGGGCAAAGGAAACACTATAGACTAACATGGAATGGCAATTCTATCCAAGAAGGGTCTTAGGATAATTTAGTCAAACATGTCATCTACATATAAAACAACTCAAGTCCAGCTGCATACAGCTAACTAAAAGCAAAAAAATAGTGCTCCTTCCAACACCAATCTGTCACCTACTGAGGAGAGAATCCTAGGTGACCTGGAAAAATAAGAGAAGATTGTGCAAAGGTTGTACATGATTGGTTCGTGTTTTAATAGTTAATGAATAAGTCACTACCTTTTCCCAACGAGGCTGGGAAAAAATCAGGTTCAAAATATTCCAGTGGGAATAATAGTTTTATGAGCAACAACACATCATTTAAGTATTATAGAAAGTACAGAGATTTTGTTTCAAAATCTCTATAGCCTTGGAATTACCATACAGGGGGTACGTACTCTGCCTACTTCCTATAAATTCACTGGGAATACTAAAAAATTAAGGTATTAGCCTATAAAACATTTCTCCTCCACAATTTTTCAATTAAAATTTTTGAAATATGTGTAGAATATTGATTTTAGTAATAGTATTGGTCATTTTTTTGCTCTTCGAAAAAGCTCTTGACTTTTTTCCTGTCTCCTATCAATTAAAAAACTATTACTTTTCTTCCTGTTTGTTTTCTCTGTTCTTACTTCCTTAAGGTTAGCTTTATTCACTCCCCAAATTCTTAGCTTCCTATTTTTTTTCTACATAAAGAGCCTCTTTCATCAACCTTAAATATCAAAATTACATTATGGTTTCAAATTTAGCATAAGAAGCTATGTAAATGGTCACATATACAACAGTTGCTTCTAATTATCTGAAAAATAATAGAACCTACACCCTAAGGGTATAATAAAAAATATAAGTAATAATTATTAAAATGTAAATTATGGACTAAAAAGAAAAACACAAATGATAAAATAAGAAATTGTGCCAAAAAGTTATGAATCATCTAGAAGGTAGTTATACTGGTAAAACAGGATTATGCATAGAAAAAAATATACTGAAATAAAACTTTTAGTTCTGCCTCACTTCTCAAAACACCAGTGACACTTAACACAAAATTCCCGTGCAATTACAATTTACAAAAACACCTGAATATAACACATAACATGCTAAAACAGCACTTAATTCTAAAACCGAAGCACTGATTTCTCACTAACTTGATATTCCAGGAAAAAATGGCTAACTCTAAAAATGACCTTTTCCTGTGTTCTTGGGCAAAATCTGATCATTTCATTTGCGTGTTTCTTGCTCCTCAGTTAAAACAAACTCCTCTAGGACAATGAACGAAACTTCTCTTTCCTTGCCAGTGTTCATTCCATAACAGAAGTAGGATACAGACAGGCTTGAATCATAGAAATTGGCTGCTGTTGACTGTTTTTGAAATACAAAAAAAAAAAGGCAATGTCCTATGATTCAACTTAACATGTGCCAAAACATTTCTTTTAATATACATGTGTCGAGTACCTAATATTAATGAGGTCACAGCGAAAAGGTCCGATTAAGCTCAAGTTTGACAAAAAGCAGGCACAATTCTGCGTAAAAAAGAACATTTCACGTAAATCCGTACTTGGGCATTGACTCTGTGGAGCAACATTAATTAGTAACTCTGTTCAATAAATGCAATAAATATTTGTTGAGGCCCTCGTTCCCATCTACCTTGGAGCTATATTGAGGCCCTCGTTCCCATCTACCTTGGAGCTCTTTCTTTTGAAAACCTACCCACAGAATTGTTTTCAGGTTTCAACAATAAGAACATCCTGCTTTGCCCTCTGAAGCTATGGGGTACAATTTGTGACAGTAAAATTCCTTTCTTTCTGTAAAAATTTCTTCTCTATATATAGAAAAAGTGTTTTTATTCATTACAAAAATCACAAAATAATATTTTTATCTTTAGAGCACAGACTGCCTAAATCACTCATCTTTGTTTTATTAACTCCAAGCATAGTGCTTGGCACATGGTACGAACTTGGTAACAAGGAGTGACTTAATTTTCGGGAGAAATTTTTACTTTGTGAGAGTCAAGTGTTAACTTTAAGACAAACGTGTGATAAAACCAAATTGATATTTTTTTTCTATTATCGTCAAGGATTTAACAATTCGATATTTGTTCTTAAAACCACTTTGATTTAACCACTAAGAAATAGAAGTTGTGGCAGTAACTTTTGCTTTTTAGTCGAGTTTAATTAAACATCCTAAAGGGCATGGTAAACACGAAGTCAAAAAAGAAGAAAAAATCCAGGGTGTACACCTGAGCAACTGAAGTAGCTCACTACTGCTCAATTCTAAGATTCCTTTAGGCACTACTTCATCGAATAAACTCATAAGCTACTTCTCCAGTGTACTATATGTATCAAGCTTTCTATTGTCTTCCAAATTTCCCCAATCACTTTTTCTTTTTTGTCTCCTAACTAGAAAGAACCTTAGAGAATATATCTCTGTTTTTCCCAAATTTCACCAAGATCAAATACGACGATTTTGTACAAAGCTGAGAAAATGAGTTTGAAAATGTTTTGAAAATTTACAAGTACTTTCCCATGAATATAATACTTTGGAGTCTGCAGATATTTAAAACATATCTATCTACAGGTCTGGCTCGTTTTCTGACTTGTTGGTTGCTTCACTTGGTCATGGAATATGAGAGGCCCTGGGGAGGCAATAAAGAATAAATAATAAGGTCCCTCTCCTTAAAGAGCTTAGCATCTAGTAGGGACAGAAAAGAACACACACACTCTCTTACACAGTGTCACACTTCTGTGACAGTGACAGACATGTCGCTATGGAAGTGCTCAGCAGAAGCACCTAAACCAGGGAGCTCAGAGGAGATTTCAAGGGGAAGTAGACTCTAAGCTGAAACTGAAGTGGAAGTAAGCATCCGCCAGACACCGCGGGGCGGGGCAGTGGTGGGGGGCATATAAATCTCACCACATTTAAGAGGCACAAATCTTTGTGCTTGAATCTCTTTCTTTAGCAGGAATCTGCAATCTAGCCAGATGGGTAAAGACAGGTTGATTCAGACATTGGCAAAAGGGTGGTTCTTAAGAGCTGGGTCATAGAAACTAAAGCTGATTAGTCAAGGCAGTGAACACAGGAGGGGGCTGATGTGTAGGAAGGTAGCAGAGGGTCAAGGAGCAGGAGGTCCTCCAGATTGGAGTGAGAGAATGAGAGACTTAAATTTAATGCTGTAAAAATGGAACGACTCTGGGTGATGACAAGGCCCAGGGTGTGGCTGTGGGGATGTGTGGCTGAAATGGAGCAGGGGGCAGAGGTCGCTGGAGGTGAAAACGTCAATGTTGAGTGAAATAAGGAGGCTCAGGTTTAGCCAATGTACTTTTCAATTTTATTTAAAGGTACTTTATCTAAGAAAACACTACTTTGGAGTTTTAAATGACCTTAAAAAGTAGCTTATCCTGTATATATCATGAACGCTATGAGAACACAGAATAAACAGTATTTTCAGCGAATGTAAGTTAACCAACACAACTTTTTATGCCCAGAAATAGTGCTGTTGCTGCCTTGAACTTTCTTTAAATCTTTATCATTTGATTACATCTGGATTTGTTGAAGAAGCAGTGAATGACAGCAGAAATAAATGGGAGTTCCTATTACACAGAAATTACCCGAGCTCCCTGCGCTGGCTGCCACTCTCCTTCCCTCTGTATCTCTGACTACCTGTGACAGTCCCGAACGATGCGCTCAGCAAGGGTCCCCAGAGAGTGGGAGATGGAGAAATGTCCTCCTGCATAGAACCTCCAGCCTCAGCATAACCCACCACTTGTTTTTCAGGGAACACAGTCATTTCTATTTTTTGAATAATTAAAGTAAGACTTCAGCTTGAGACAAAACAATCTAACAAAGCTTAGGTCAATATGGCATAAAGGTAACATTTATGAGCAAATTCCACATCTATAAAGGCATGGCGCAAAAATAAATTTAAAAAATGTAAGCAGAAGTTCAAATCTCATTGCCAGGTTCTCTTTACGTTCCCTTTCTGGCTATCTCTGGAAATAATGAGTGTTATAGAGGGGCTAAGAAAGAATTGCTATACACAAGGTCTTAATCCTTCTCGACATTTTGTCCTGAGACTTGCCACTGGGTGTAAATTCTCTTAGGCGCCACGCTGGTTCATGTAACCTGGAACATATTACTTTTGAGCTCAGCATAACACTGCTACAGAGGTCAAGTGAAGTCCATACAGCTACAAGAGGTACAGCAAAACACACGATTCACGGCAAAGACTGGGTGGGAGAAGATATTTTCTGTGATTCGCAGAACACATCGTATGATGAAAGTTCTATTAACTGTAAACATGAAACAGAGCTGGAAATTAAAACATTTTCACATGTTACTCGGTGATATTTTCGGGCGCTTCACACGTCCTATTGAAAATGTATATCCAGCAACTTAAATACTCAGTTTCTTCATACAGTCACACGAGAGAAATTATAACTAATTGCAACTAGTACAGCCACACAGGAGAAAGAGAACTAGAAAATCTGCAGTTTGGGTCCTATTTTTTTATTTTGGCGTAGAATTTATATGGGGATGTGAGCATTTCATTAAGTGCCATTTTGCCTCGATTCTCCTACTGGGCACTTCATTTTTTTAATGAAAAAAAAACACACACACTTTAAATAGCCTCAATAAAGTTACTAACATGCAAATAAATATAAATTATACTATTATAAAAACATATAGCTAGAGAATAGAAGGTTCGACGTGTTATTTCGAAGCTATACATAAAAAATGGGATGAGGTAAATTTGTCATCAAACAAATTCACTTTTATAAATAAATAAATAAACGGCTAAGGACTCTCCTGTCAAAAAGAGCCACTTACACTTCCGAGCATCCTACAGATCCCAGCACTTTACAATATCCATTAAGAAAACTACCTGGGATTCAGAAGTTTCTTCTTTAAAGTACTCAAGAATACTGGTAATGTGGTTGCTCTTTTCTTTTTACAAAGAAGCACTTATATTTTTTATGTAAATATTACTACAGATAAGCACATAGATACAAAAATATTTTCTATTTTTTTACATTACAATCTTGGACTCTGTAGAAATGTAACTCAGTTTAGTCCTATTTTTTAAAGAAATACTTACTAAGCAGCTATTATGTATCAGCTACTATGTTAAGTCTTTGGGATACATGACCACCTGTTCTTTGTTTTCTTTTGAAGGTTCCCTTTCATATATAAGTTTAAATAGACAAAGAGTTTTCTATAAAATCCATTGACTAGGTAATGAAGACTCTGACAAAAAACCGAAATGAGAGCAGGGAGGGCTAAGCCAGACCTTTCCTATGGCCCATCTTCACGATCTTAATTGACAAACATCCAGACACTAAATTTAAAGGGCAAACATTTATATTTTTCTTTCTGCCACCTCTACACAAAAGAAAGTTCCTAAAATGCCAACATATGTGAGAGAAAATAAAAAATAAAAAACAAACAAACAAACAAATAAAAACACTGTCTTACAACTAAAAATTATTTGGCATCTAGAAAGTATTCTCGTGGATGATCCGATCCATCTAGATTTACTCACTTCTTTCCCCACTCCACGTTTTACCCGTCCAAGTTTATTCCGTTTTCGTTCAGGCTACGGTACGTTGAACTGTCACGTTGGAAAAGGGATTCCTTTCCTTGAAGACCTTCCCACACAGCCAGCAGCCTTTGAGTAACAACGCTGACAGTAAATGCCACTTTCAAGACACTAAACTTGAAGGTTTCTTTTTTGCTGAGCTGAGTTGTATAATTGTATAATTTCGTGTTAATTATCACAAGTGACTGGGAAGGCATTTTGAAGGTTTAGCATCCTTGGCTTTGAAGCATGTAACTAGAAAAGAAACTCATTCATGTGCCAGTTTTTCTGGCTACCCATCTATTTCTTCACAGAAAAACAGAAATACACAGTAACCAGTGGCCTCACAGCTTCATTCTCTCTCACACACAGAAACTTGCTTCCCGTTCACTTCCCTCTGAAACACATCATTCGCTATGGCTGCAAACTGAAGGAGACCCTGGGAGGTAATTTATTTGTTTGTACTTTGGCTTTTAGCTTCTTTCTTCATCTTTTCCTAAGGCATTTATTGATCCCTGTATTTACTAACTTAAAAAAAAAAAATCTTCCAAATGCTTACTTTCAGAATAAGAGTAAGTAATAAATAAGATAGGCATGAATTTGCCCTCACAAAACTTGAAATCTAACAAAGAAAACTATATGGGCAATTATTCTAAAGTAATATGAACTTTACGGCAGACAAATTGAAAGGGCTATGGAAGCAAAAGGCAAGAGGATATAATCTCAAGCGCTCACGGGAAGGACCTATGATGGCAAGAAAGTCCTGTTGCTAAGAGAACTTGCCAACAGGGCCATAGTTTATGTAACGATGTGGATGAAATTTTTTTTCCTACAAGAAATAGGCTTTTAAAAAGTGTTCTTATAAAAATTTATGGGCCTTTAAATAACAATGAGAAGTTAATTTGTAAAACATAATTAGGATTATCTGTCAAACAGTCCAGTGCAGTTGATGAAAGAAATTGGAAATAATCTAAATGAATAGCGATAAGAAATTGGTCAAATGAAACCCAGGCTACATCCTTGTAATTACAAAGCAAGCTGAAATTTAAAAATAATGTTGTAGGAAACTGCTTACTGATAGAATCGTGTTCAAATATGATTTGAAGCGGAGGGGGAAGGTTATAAAACAACAACGTCCACAATAACGCCCCATTTCTGTTAAAGAGAGCGAGCAAGAGAAGCCCAGAAGAGAGTGTGAAGACACATCTCACAATGTTGATAGTAGTGATATTAGGTTTGCAGAGTGCCAAGAACTTTTTGCTTATCTAAATTTTCTAAATTTTATATAGTTAACATGTTTCTTTTATAAAATTTTTAATTAAAGTATTTTTGTTCTTGTGATTAAACAATCTCCTTTAATGACACCCTGGTTGTCTACAAAATAAAGTCTAAAACTCCTTGTCCTGACCATAAACCGAGGCATAACCCAGTATATTCCTGCCACGCATTCCAGTCTCCAGCTACCAGGTCTACCTCTGGTCAATACTGCACCCGTGTGTGACTTAGAATGAGCACCCACTCTAGGTAGGCTTGGCAGACGGATGGCACATTTGTGCAAAGAAAAAGCTCTCCTTCCTCTGGATAGTGACTCTCCCAAGCCAGGACCTACAGGGCCCTGAGGAATGCTGGTTGGAGGTCCGCCCCCCACCAGCTCCCTTCCCCAGCACCTCATTGAAGTGCACACCAGCTGAGCAGACCATGCACTTCCACAGGGAACAGTTCTGTAATCATCCCAATCTCTCCTGGCTGCCACCTCTGGAACACCTTGCCCACCCTCGCAAGCAATACCTTCTTTGTTCCACTGTGTTTCTATAAACTTTTGAATCACTCTTACAATTTATTGAACATAAATTGTATATTATTATTTTGTTTCCTCCCCACTCGAATACAAACAAGATCGGGGACCATTTATCTGACTGTCTATCATTAGTATGGTGTGTGGTACCTAACGGTCTCTCAATAAATGCCCGTTGAATAAATGAAGGGCTGTATGAATAAATGAAGGGCTCATTACTAAAGAATAAACTTTAAAAAATAATTTTAATAACATTTTAAAAAATGTATTTCTTGACTAATTCTGCTTATACAACTATAATGGCCTAACAGGGCCATCTTTTGTGTGTATATATTGCCAAATTTTCTTGCAACTCAGGCATGGCTTTTGACGCTGGCCCTAGAACGAAGATCGTGACGACTGTAGTTCTAGTCTATCTCTAACATACTCTGGGACTCAGAAATAACCAATTTCTCCAACTGCATCTGCCAAGGAAAATAAAGTTGGCACTCCAGATTGGTTGGGAGAAGTGTTTTTCTCTCCTAAATGAACAATAATTGTTTAGATTTTCAAGTCATTATGTGCCTGTAAGCAAAGAATTAAACAGCTTTGAAAGCAAATGAAATTTAAATTCATAATCTGACTAACTGCTCACATGGTATAGACCTGAAATTTTAAAACCAGAGCACTGTATTTAAAGTGCTTGTGTCATTTTTTAAAAAAATGAGTTGTTACGCTGTTTTTCAGCATTGAATTTGCTTTGTAAACTGAGACTGTCAACGAATTTATAGTCTCACTAGTCATCAACACAAATGCATCTAGTCCTCTTTCTCCAATTAAAATTATATTTAAAACTACGACAAATTTTTTTTTAAAAAGGTCAGAGTTAAGGCTGAAACACTAGAGCAGCTCAAAAAACATGCACGAGAAAACACCTCCTCAATTTTTATTCTCTTCGATTTGTATTTTTCCTTAAAGGATTTCTATAGCGGAGGGAAAAAAAGCACCTGCCTGAAGCAGAGATGATAAGGTCGCTGAGGCATAAGTTACCACAGACACTCACAGAGCGTTCCCAGAGCCCAGATGCATCTGCTCCTCAATGATCAATGTTTTGGAGGCATAATAGTTATCTTTCCTATTTTATCAAAAGCACTGAGAGTTGAACGGATTTTATTCAAAGCCACTGGTCTTAAAGTTTCTTATGTCCCAAATCCAACCAGAATGGCAGGTTATATGATGAGTTTTTAGTGAGAACATTTACTAACCAAATGAAAGCTGTGTGATATGCTACACTTTAGAGAAAAAGGCTAACAGGAGCATATTCTCTGTGCACCTAGTAGGTAGAAAAAGACACAGTAACGTATAAGGAATGGGCAAGAAAATGACACTAATAGTTTCTAACTTTATCCAACTGCTAGTTAAAATACTGAC
>NW_011888787.1:9714178-9715560 GCF_000151845.1 Pteropus vampyrus | reverse complement strand
GCTTTGTAAACTGAGACTGTCAACGAATTTATAGTCTCACTAGTCATCAACACAAATGCATCTAGTCCTCTTTCTCCAATTAAAATTATATTTAAAACTACGACAAATTTTTTTTTAAAAAGGTCAGAGTTAAGGCTGAAACACTAGAGCAGCTCAAAAAACATGCACGAGAAAACACCTCCTCAATTTTTATTCTCTTCGATTTGTATTTTTCCTTAAAGGATTTCTATAGCGGAGGGAAAAAAAGCACCTGCCTGAAGCAGAGATGATAAGGTCGCTGAGGCATAAGTTACCACAGACACTCACAGAGCGTTCCCAGAGCCCAGATGCATCTGCTCCTCAATGATCAATGTTTTGGAGGCATAATAGTTATCTTTCCTATTTTATCAAAAGCACTGAGAGTTGAACGGATTTTATTCAAAGCCACTGGTCTTAAAGTTTCTTATGTCCCAAATCCAACCAGAATGGCAGGTTATATGATGAGTTTTTAGCGAGAACATTTACTAACCAAATGAAAGCTGTGTGATATGCTACACTTTAGAGAAAAAGGCTAACAGGAGCATATTCTCTGTGCACCTAGTAGGTAGAAAAAGACACAGTAACGTATAAGGAATGGGCAAGAAAATGACACTAATAGTTTCTAACTTTATCCAACTGCTAGTTAAAATACTGACTGTTAAAAGCGCTTTCAGAACAGGGCAGATGTCAATCATGAAGCAGGAATTCCCCAACGCCCAGTGAGACTTCCACTATTTACAGCAATGACATGCACATCTGCTTCCCAGGCTACTAAGTCTGGATGTGTCTTCCTGAAGCATCCCTGGGTTTTTCAATTATTGGTCTTGATAAACCTAATCAGATTTTAAATATGCTGAGACATTTATGTTTTAAAGATATCTGTGGTAACTATTGTATAAACTACTGTATGAACCAAGGAATACTTTTATAATCAGATATGTGTCACTTTGGTTCATCCAGTTAGTCAAGATTCATTGGAAACTTAGTGATTAACTAATGACTAGTTTATTCAATGACTTAAAATATACTTTCCATATGTAAATATTCAAATGGAATTTTAATATATTAACTTTTATATTCTTGAACGGTATCATGTGAATTTGGGTTATAAAAAATCTTTAATAATAAAAAAAGTTGAGAAACGCACTGTCCTAAATCAAGTATTTCAGAGAGGAAAAAAAATGACTCTTAAAATAAATGTGCATAATATTCCACTGGAGGGGCTTTGAAAATATCTCTGGATCTTCCGTAACCTCTATAAGCTTAAGCTTTCTCTAGATTTTTGAACCCTAGGTAGAGTTAAATTGGAAAAAAAAAAAAAAAATGACTGTATAAATTTCTTTTCCGCCAAACATATTAAAGTT
>NW_011888787.1:9698620-9713303 GCF_000151845.1 Pteropus vampyrus | reverse complement strand
CCGCAGAGCACACCAGATGTGCAGCGTGATAAGGGAATATCTGAAGTGGGTTTAGACAGATAAATGATAGAAGGATGAAAGAGTTAACCAGATAAAGAAGTGGGGTAAGGTTATTTTGGCCGGAAGCAAAAACATGACCAAGCTACAAAGGCCATGCATGTGGAAAATCACCAGAGCTCTGCTATTGCAAAAGAGGAGAGTGGCAGGGATGCGTCTGGTATGAAGCAGATCTTGGGGACCTTATACATTTACTATCCTGTGGACTAGTTCTGAGGATGGGCTGAAGAATGTGAACGGGAGAGGCCATGGTCTCTTTTAGGCAAATCATTCTTCTGGTAGTTTGGAGGTGGCAATAAAGGAAGCTAGGATTAGAGGCAAGAAGAGCAGTTAAGAGGCTATGACAATAGTCAGTAAATTGAATAATAATTTACTAAATACCCTTGCTGTGTGTGGAGTGGGGAGGGAGGGGAGAGGTTAGGGGAAAGCAGAGAGGTTGGGAGTGGTCCACATCAGGCCAGATAATAAGGGGTGTGTTGTCTCAGGAGAATTTTAAAACAATAATAAAACTGACTAAGAGTCAGTTTGCTTTTTCTTATCACCACGAACCAGTCAATAGAGCACCTTCAGTGATAAAACATCCGTCCCATCACTGGGTGGACAAGTGCCACCGCACCCACCACTCTCCCTGTGCATCACTGATAAACGCTTTTGTGCAAGGGTCCTGCAGTAAAACTATCTGGGAACTGTAAAGATAAAGGCCAGGGGCTGGCCTGTAAGGGAGATATCCACCTAGCTGGGGAGATAACGCACAGGCCTCAATCACCAGGACTCACAGTCCGCCTTCCACACATCTGTCCTTCCCCAGTCCCAGGGAGATCTAGGCTGAGGGGCACGTCTGCTCACTGCACAGGGTTATCCCTGCTGAGGGCAGAGCCAGTATCCCACCGATCACCGCGGGGACCCCCACATCCCGACCTGACCCAGACGGAGGGCATGAGCCTTCCACACCAACACTGCTGTGCCCCGACCACACTCCTCCCCACTGAAAAGTCACAGAGCCAAACGCGCGCTGGACCGTCACTGTCCCTGCTTTGTGCCCACACCAGTGACACATAAATAAGGGATCGACAGGCAACGGAGGCGCAGTAACTGAGAAGGGAGCACCATCCAGAATCACAGCGGAGACCGCAAGGCGTCTTCTGGGGAAAGCTCGCGCTGCTGCTCGGTCACAGGCAGCGGCGCACGCCCCGCGGAGCGCAGGCGCCCCTGACCCTGGTTCCTCCCCACACCGTCCTCCTCCTTCGGTCCCTTCGCCTGGCCCTTCCCCTGCACGGCAGAAAACGATCCTAGGATAGTAAGGCAAGAACAGGCACCGGAAATCACCAAATCCAACCCAGCGATTTTCAAGACTAAAATAAATCCTAGAAAAATTAAATGACGGTCAGGAATAGCTAATAAAGCGCTTACTCTCAAGGGGAGAAAAGACGAGAGCGGACGCCTTATTATTATCTCTCAGGAGCCCAGGCCCTTGGAGACTACGCATGCAGGTGAACTGAGGCTAGGCCACGTGTGCAGTCTGGAAAGGGCTGTGTGGGCCCCAGGGGGTGATGGCCCCCACACCCACATGGTGAGGCGGCGAAGTCCGCCCCGCTCCGCCTGTGTCACTGTCGGGAGGCGGCACAGCAAATCGCCACGGCCCTCGACTTCCCACTCGGTCTTTCGTACTCCGTAGCGCGGTGATTATTTATCGAAACATTAATCTTGTGTTTTCGCAGTACTTTCCTTGTCTCTGTGAGCTGACGTCTTTCTTTGCCTTAGGGAGCATTGCAGGGTAGAAAGCAAAGGCTTTTAGAAATCAGATTCCCCATGCCCTTCGTCTAGCCTGAGCCACTGAGGAGGTGATGCGGGGTGTGTCCCAGAGGGGAGGGAAAAGAAGAGCCAACCTTTGGCCAAGGAGGGAGGAGGTTCCCCAGATGGAGAAGAGGTCAGAAGGTTAAGGTTCCAGAACACCCTGCGGCCACTTCCTGCTCTGCGGCTTCTCTGGGAGGTAGCAAGACTTCAAAGGCTGCTGTGGGCCCCCGGCAGGCTGGGCCTTGAACCTCAGACACCCACTGGTCAGATGCTGCCCTGCCCCATATGGTGTTGGTAGTTTTCATATACCTAGTTGGGGGTCAGGGGCTCACGGCTGGAATTAAACTGATTTTAAGAAGAAATTTTAAATGGCTTTATTTTTTGCACTCACAAATTTATGGGCTGAAATTTCCAGCAGCTACCTTCTAAAACGTAAGTCATTTTAGAGACAGTACGGAGCCCAGTGTCCTCTAAGACAATCCAGCTGTACCTGGCTTCTTATCCTGATGATGCGGCATTAACTGCCCAGCACAGTCCACTCTCTTTAAATATTAATTTATAGCCTTTTAAATATTATAATTATCTCTATGTATGACACACTTCCACCATTATCTCAAGATAACTAAAAATATTTTACTTTAGAAAATAATCCTAGCTAACACATATATAGCATTTACCATGTGCCAGGCCCTATTCTAAAAGCTTAATGTATATTAACTCATTTAGGCCTCGTGATAATTCTACAAAGTGAATCTTAGGATCCTCATTTTAAAGAAAAGGAAGTTAAGGCACTAAATGACTTGAGCAAAGTCACACAGCTGGTAAACAGCGGATACTAGACTGAAATCCAGTCAGCCCAGTTCTGGAATCCACGTACCATTAATTTTCACAAAAGCCAAGGGGATGGGGCAGGGGGTGGGGGCGCGGGGGAGGGAAGCAAGACACGTGGGAACTAGGAGCTTGTACAGCTGCCTCTAATGGGACTGGATTCCTGGGAGCAGAACAAAGGAGACCACAGCACTGCCACCGGCCTCTGGAGGCTGCAGCCCGGGCTCTGCCCCTACAGGTTTCAGCTCGCCTCCCACACCTGCCCAGATCCTGCATCCTGAAGACAGTGGTGATGACAACAGCGATCATTTATCAAGTACATACTAAGAGCCAAAGTGCTAACGCTCTATGAATACATTAATCCACACACAGCAATTCTAGAAGGCAGATACCATTTTAACCTCTACTCAAGAACGAACAGACTGAGGCCAAACAGGTTGCCCAGCTTCTCAGGTGTGTACCGCTAAGGGGCAGAGCTAAGCACCGGGCTGGGCAATGCCAACTCCAAAGCCTAATTTCTTAATCACTTTTATTGTCCTGTCTCCTACACTCTGCACTTACGAGCGTGCCTGTTATGGCACAACAATACAGGAAATACGATCCATGAAGTCAGATGCAATTTTTACGGGAAGCAGTGTAAAGAGATTCATTATAAGGAATATTACCATAATTGAGGATTGAGAATCTCCACTAACGATGGTTTATGATATAATTATACGCACACAGACGTGACCAACAATAAAGAACAAGATGGAAAAACATAATCAACCTCTATAAATTATTTAAAATACCAAAGTCATGCCAAATCCTGTTTTCTGCACAAATCCTAATGAAGACATTAAAGAAAAAGACAGAATGTATTAAGAATTACATTTGTTCCTGATATTTTGCTATGATTTTATTACCTAACCATATTAAAATCAAAGCAAAGACACATCAGTGGAAGGCCTAGCATGCTGTATGGCATGAGCTTCCTTTCTTGCCTGGAACTGTAGTGAGCCAAGGTTAGCAGGTACTCAGCGGTCCTTTACGTGCCTGCTTGCTTCTCCTTGCAAACCAAGGCCCTTCAGAGCCCTTCCCAGGGCTGTCCAGCCATCTCTCGTGCTCTCCTCTCATCCAGGACCCAGACATTCATGCAATTAATTACAGAATTCCCCCTGACATCAAGGTCAGATGCCTCCCTCCTCTTGAGATTTGCAATTCAGAGTGTTTATCCTTCTTCACTCTAACCAGGATTATTTTCCCCAGAGCCCACTTTCAACTCACTTTCTCCCTCTCCTGAGCATCTGGCATGATCCACGTCTGAGGTCATCTTGTCTACAACATACATCTCTGGGTAAATTGCTCCGATTTAGTGAATGCGCCCCCTAAGACTCCTAAATTAGTTTAAAACACCTAATGCTTTTACTAGTTAAATTTTTGTAAGTTTTTAATAAAACTGTGGTTAAAAGCTCAGCTTCAGTGTTTACAACTTACATGAACTCAGATACATGCCTTAATCTCTCAGGGTGGCTCCGTCATCTGTAAAATGGGTATAATATCTACCTCGCAGTTTTTCTTGTGAGAATTAAAAATAAAGACTACATAAATTCTAATACATGCATAAATATCACCCAATGGTTACTTCACCAACATTCTGATGAATGTGTAAGTCATTACCATAAGACGTTAAAGTAGTTACATATGTAGAATGTGTAGCATAAGAGATAAGCAAACCGTCAACTTGTCCCTCACTATGGTGAGAAGGAAAAGCTCAGCAAAGTCCCAGGATCTGTTTGTGCAAACTAAAAAAGAGGAAAGTGCCAATTCTAGAAAAATTTACTCTCAAAGGAATGTAGGTAATTCGCTAGGACTTTCTAAGGCTTAATATTAACTTTATATTTTTTGAGTAAAATTTATAATTGGGACGGTTACACATTAAACAGAATTTTTGGCTTGTGGTTGGCAGTGTCTTATTACAGAAGCGTCCTGTAACAGTTAGTTCCCAAGCTACCTATGGCCACATGTTTATTTGAATTCTCTTCAAGTCTTTTGCAATCAGGGTGTGGGGCTCGCAATCTCTGAGGGAGTCAGTGTTGACTCTGCAGGGAACATCCCCAAGGGAGAAAGCCAAGCGCTGATAACAAGGTCAGAAAGAACAAAGGGAAAAAAAGGAGGAGGAGGTAAACCAGTGTTCTTTAAAACTGAAGGAAGAAAAATTCTTGCTTGTGCTTTAAATCTACCTTACAAAAACCTCCTGCTATGCTACTGTGTTCCACCTCTTCTTTCTAGACTATTTTGGCTTAAAAAATGAACTAAGCCTGGCTATGTGTCCATGATCTCTTCTTTATTTTTTACTCTTTTAGGGGGGGACAAAAAGACCTACCCAACTATTGTTGCTGGACGCCACCTTTGCCTGTCTCCTGTGATGTTTCCAGATATCACAGCTATGTCTTCAACCCTGCCCTCAGGATTTTTTGTGCTTCTTTTGGCTTTTAGCAATGCTTCTGATAACGGGGGCCATAGAAATGAGCAAGAAAGGGCACGTCCTTTAATAGGTACGAGTTAGAAATCAACAGGTTTTCCAAAGTGACTGAAAATTTCACCATGGATCCATTCCGACTTCTGACACTCGGTAGCCAACAGATTTTAAACAAAAGTAGACAGGGTCCACCTTTTCTTGCACATCAAGGGTTTTTTTAATGATTGTTTGAATTGGTGCCTCTGTTTTCTCGCAGTGGTTTGCGCTACTCCTTCCTTCTTGTTACGTTGTTATCGCTTTCATTTATTGGCTGTCATGTTATTTATTACTTTTTTTCGATTTGTAAATAACTTTTAAAATTAGGAGACAGAAAAAAAGATGTAAAGACATAGCTACAAAAAAAAAAAAAAAGCTGTAAAACCTCCAGTAAATACTAATTTAAAAAAACTGCATAGAGGATGTAATAATTGTATGGCTGACCCTAAAATTCCACCAAAACTGCTAATCAGCCATAGAATTCTAACGATGAGAGGTTGAGATGTGAAAATAATGAAGACTGCAAAACTTGGCACTTATTTTTATTTTATTACACTGTTTTGTATGTCATAACTAGGTTCAGTTTTCTATCTTAATCAGGGCCCAATCTCATTTGTGCCAATTGATAATCCTATAATATAGGTAAGGTGACTATTTCCACCCTCGTTTTATAGAGGAGAAAACCGAGGCTATTAACATCCTCAAAGATGTACACAGAGGCCTGTATTGAAACCCATGTTTTCAAACTTCTAGCCCATACTGCTTCCTACCAGTGAGATGAGAACTGTCACCGCCACCTGTTAGCCGTTGACCCTGACGGAGCACGTCTTTGCATGCTGTGACCACACCAGCGGGAAGTAACTGAGCCGAAATCTGTATCCACAGTCCTCTGACTCAGGGCCCCAAACTCAACCAACACACTTCACTGCTATGTACTTACTATGCATGAGCTTCTCAGAGCATGTTACATTTACATAACATTATCACAAATCAAATAACAGCCAAATTAAAACCTTTTCCAATAAAGATTAAAAAAATAGGAAAATGGGGGGGGTTGCCTTTCAGAAATGTTATTGATGAAAATTGGCAAGAGACATGAAATATATTTGTTCTTGTGCTTCGACGATGATTAATGAACTCTTTTGGGGGAGACAAGATCTGCACTTGGCATTCATATTATAAACTTTTCTCATCCCGGTAGCTTCTCTTTAGGTGGGAAAAGTAGTTACATAAGGCAGTGATTAATAAGATGCCACGAATGTTGATTTAGTCCCAGATAGGGATTTTTTTTCTCTCTCAAATCTAGATGCTTCACCAAAATTAATTTTAAGTCACACTACAAATATGAGTAAAGTGCCAATTCAAGTTGAAAACACGTCATATGCTCAACCTGAGTCCATATGCTTTTTCCAATTTCTTCCTGTTTTGCTAGAAAAAAACATCCTTGAATAGTCCGATTCCAAGAAGGTGTTGCCATTTCATTTTTTCAAAACCATTGGCCAATTCTGTTCTTGGATACTGCTTGAATTTAAATTTAAATACATAACTTTTAAAATATGGGATCCCTAAAACATAACATTACATTTTGTTAAATGGAAAGTTTCTTCCTCTGAGAGCAAAAAGCTATACTATTAGCAATATAATAGCAGGTTGTGGTAGAGAAATACATGAATATTTTCACTTTTCATCCATCTAATCTTGTCGATAATACTCTAAACAACGTGAAAGAGAATTCTCAGTCCCAAGAATGAAAATTCTGTCCTGAATTGAAGGTATCACATGATTCACATGATTCTCCTTTGGGCCATTGAAAGCAACAGGAAGCTATGAGCAAAACTGATGCTGTCTGGACATCTAAAAGCATGTCCCCTGAATGGATCATCAGGAGCAAGGTGCCAGGTAGGAAACCAAAGCCATTATTCTACCTGCTTGCCACTGGCTTCCCAAGAAAGCCTATTTATTAATTACCTACTATCTTCATGGAAACATATAAAACTTCCTAGATTAGAGCTGTGAAACATAGAATGTCCACATTGTTTTGGAAATGAGGACATACCTGCAGCATCTTTTAAGCAGATGTTGAAATTTTCTTAGTTTGATGAAAAATTATTAAAAATCATTATCTTAAAGATCATTTAAGATAAGAGGTCTAGTTTCAGTCCCAGGAGCAGTTATATAAATGAAGATGAGAAAATACTGGTAAAATTAAGGAGACTGGATATTTGCAAGAGAAAAGAGAGCATTGGGTGGAGGAAAATACTTAGAACTTAAGTGAATATCCACAAAATATTTTCTCCTACCTCCAAAAAGACTTGGGAAAAGTAATCTTAGTTTGTCATAGTTTACAAACAAAAAAAGCCAATTATAACAATATTAAATCCTTGCATTTGTTTAAATTGGTATTCCTTTACTATCTATTCAGAGCATATATCGTGACATTTTATATAATCTGAGCCAAATATGTGTATAATAAAGCACAAAATTAAAAGTAGGCAATGTAATATGGTTGTTAAACAACATCTAAAAAAGGTAAATTTAAATTTTGTAAAATGTCATATTATAAATCATTAAAAGCATTTTGGTGTACATTTTGAAACTTGCTCACAGAATTTTAATCTACTACTTAAGTTAAATGGCATGGGTCAAATGCTACATAAATTAAACAGCAAGGCTAGAAGTAAGTACTTAACGGAATTCAAAAGGGGAGAACTTCTAAGCATGAAAGCAACAACAACAACAAAAAAGACCATATATAAAATATCAATAACTATGACCACGTGCAAATTTAAAACTTTATATAGAAACAAATACTATTCCAGAAGTATTTTTCAATAAATATGATAAGGTTGATATCATATAGTTACAAACTACATATATGATATATAGATAGATAGATAGATAGATAGATAGATAGATAGATAGATAGATAGATAATTATGAACAATTTACAACAGCACTAAACCCTGAATAAAAGAATGGGTAAGGTATAAACAGATAATTCACAGAACAATACAAATAGCCAATCAACATTAAAAAGAGTCTATATCGCTAGAAATCAAGTTCATACTGTGTTATGAACTACTATGATACGATATAAACAGTAATACACTATTCTTTTCTCATTGGATAACTTAAAGTAAGAATAATACATTGTTGGTAAGCATAAAGTAAGACACAGTCTCACATGTCAATAATGATGGGAATATAATTCAATGTAATATTTCTACAAGGCAATTTGGCAACATATATCTAGAATCTAGGAATTCATATGTTTTTGACCCAGAAATTCTACTTCCATAACTCTATTCTAAATAATAATAATCAGCCACGTGGGTAAATATATTCATGTATAGATAGTCCTCAACACAGTATTTATGATAATGAAAATTTAAAAGACTACCGTCTAACGACAAATTAAACTAAAACCACTTCATGTATTTTCGAAGACTATTAATGATTCAAGATGCCCTTCACAGTTTGGCCAGGAAGATCTCTTAAACCAGGCCTGGCTGGCCATGTCAGTCCTCTGGTTAAAAGGCTTGCTCTGCTCTTGGGCATGAAGTTAAACTTCTAGATGGGAATTAATAAAGATCCTGCCTCGGTTGCCTCCCAGTTCTCATCCCACACAGCAATCCCTCTCACCTCCCCGCCATCCTGTGCTTTCTGCAGCTCAGGGCCTTTGCTGGAGCTGTTTCCCCTGCCTGCAACTCTCTTACCTCCATTCATATCTTGCTGATCCTCTACTCACAGCCTGGGTTTCACGTTAGACATCATTTTCTGATACCGCCTATTGAAAGTACAAGCCCCTCTAAGCACAGCCCCTGTATTTCTCTGCTCTCAAGTCTCACCTTTACTCCATGACACTGCATACTGTGTGAGGGAAAACACATCTTGTTCATCCTTGTAAACTTAACACGGAGCCTGCATACTTGTCAAATGGTTGAATGAACAAATGAATAAACAAATATGCTCATGAAACAACATTAAGTCATAAAAGCAGAGTATCAAATTGAAAATACAAACATTTCATAAGCATATGGCTACACACACACACACACACACACACACACACACACACACACACACACACACAGTACCAGGAAAAAACTGTACAACAAAATCAAAGTGTAAAGGTGACTCTGTGAGTGAGGTGATGACAATGTACCCAGAAAACTTTCTATACTTTCTTACGGTTACTGAATTTTTTAGAATAAACTTTTCAAACTAAAATTTCTAATTTATCAAAGGTCAAATGTTATTTTTTTAAAAAGAGATATGTGCTATTTCACTTTTAAATTCAGAAAAAAAAAATTGAAACTACATAAAAGTATGAAATATCATAAATGACATGAAAAATTTGACAACAAATACCTACTGTATTTCTGTCACCACTACTAAAGTTATCCAAAAGACAATATTCCCAAATAATCTGAAGGCAGTTTTCCAAAACTGCAATATTTAAAAATTATGCATTAACTTAAAGTAACTCCTTAAAATGGCTTTTATTAAAAAAAAAAAAAAAATCAACTGCTTTCCAGTTTAATGTTTAGACTGCCAGAATCATCCTTTCCATTTCAGAACTGTGAAGCAGAGCAAGCTGTGCCGGGCAGCACCCACCCCACACGCTTCAGAACCAGTGTCCATGGTTGTTTGTTTCGGAACCTCTAATTAGCTGCCTTATCTTCCGCTAGGGATTCTTCTGCTGCTGAGTTTTTATCATCCAAATTAATTGAAATACTGTAGCAATTTCAGATTAACATTTTCAAAATTAACAATGCATAAAATAAAATTACTCATGAATCTGCTTTGAAACAGCAGCCACTAATGAACTCTGCAAAACAGACCAGATCACAACACTAATTTGCACTGTATTATACAGACAGACTTCAGGAAATAAGTTTTCCTCTGCCCGGGGTTTGGCATAAATAGGGCATACAGAAGATCTCTAGAAGAATGAGGTCTCTGGAGCTAAACACTGAAATTAAGCCCTGGTACTGTGTGACCTTGGGGAAATTACTTAACCTCTCAGAGCTTTGATTCCCTCCACTGAAAAAGAGGACCGTCTCCTCTTAGTTTGTGGCAGACAGACTCTAAGATTAAACCCCAGTAATCTCTGCCTCCTGGTATTCGAAGCTTGTTTAACGCCCTCCCCTGACTCATGTCTAGCCAACAGAAATGTGATGGGATGTCATTTCCATGGTTGTGTTATGTAAGATTTCAATGTCCGTCCTGTTAGGAGCTGACCACCTTCCTGGCTTGCACACTCTGACGAAGCAAGCAGCCGTGCTGGGGAGGCCCCCTTGGCTAAGAACTGAGGATGGCCTCGGGCCAACATCGAGCTGGAACGGAGGCCCTCAGTTCAACAGCCCAGAAGGAACCAAATGCCACCAACGAATATTTAATTGAGCTGAGAAGTGACTCCTTCCCCAGTTCAACCTTCAGATGAGACACAGTCCTGGCTAACAGTGAGGTTTTGTGAGAAATCCAGAAGCAGAGGACCCAGGCACACCATGCCCAGACTCTGACCCACAGAAACTATGAGATGACACTTGCGTGCTGTGTTAAGCTGCTAAATTTATGATAACTTGTTACACAGCAATAGAAAATTAATACAGGCATGTATACATATTAGTAATAACTATCACCACCATCATCATTTACAGAGCACTTGCTATGTGCTTCTTGATAAATGTTTTACTTATTATCTCATTTAACCTTCACAATGATGGTAGGAGGTGTGACTGCTTCTATTGCCATTTTAGAGATGATAAAACCGGTCGACTTGCCCAAGCTTATACAGGAGGAAGTGGAGGGGCAGGACACAAAGCCAGACCTCCAGCATCGCAGAGCCCTCAGGTGAAACAGGTCTGCCTCTGAGATTAAAAATGCTGACATCCGAAAGTGCCTAAACTAGGACAGAGCCTTCTCTTTCTTTCCTCATTACTCCTTTATTGCCGCAAAAGCGCATTGTGGCTTAAACTTAACACCTCAAGGGCTGCATTCTCTGGATCTTTGACATTCTCATCCTGACCCTCCCAGAACGGAGGGTACCTTTCTTCCCGCTGTCTCCACAAAACATGCTGTGTTAGGTTCTATTTCCTCAGTTCTCTAATCTGATGGACCGATCTATACTAATAATGTGAGTAGCAAACAGTGGACGGAGGATTATCTCCTAGAAACACATTGCCTGTGTTAGAGAATATCAAATGGGCATTTCAGGTACGATGCCAGGGTTGTAAGAAGCTACTGTGAGACCAGACAACTGTTGTTTTCTTGGTTCCCCTGCAAACCAGGGACGTGTGGGGAGGGATGGGCCTTTGCTGGGATTCTGCAGTCCATTGTAGGTACATTCCTCCAGATTTATCTCTTTTTATACCAGAAAACAATCAAACAGAAGAGCCTACAAGTGGAAAAAGGACACGGTAGGAGAGGTGGGAAACCCAGCCACAGCACGCCCGAGGAGGAAAATGTCTGAAACTCACACACAATGTACACAATGACAGATGCGCATTAGAATCTGCTAAAACCAAACTTCTTTTTTTTCCTTCTCCCATTCTTTTGAGATCATAACCCTTTACTCTTACAGAAAACATATGTCCTGTGGACAGGCCAGGTCAGCCCATCTCTCTGTTTTGGAGGTGGGCACAGCAGCCAGGCTGGCCAATCACAGGTAGGTACACTGGCTGCAGCCATCGCCTCAGACATGAGCAGATGGTCTGGGCCAGGCCAATTAAAGACCTCCTTGGGATTTCTGTTCTCTTTTCTCTGGGATTATTAGCTATGGGATGATGTACACTGAGAGTTGCCAGTGGTCAACTCTGCTACCAAATGAGACAATCTGCCTGAGATGCCTGTTGACAGGAAACCAACAGAGAGGAAAGGAGAACAGAGAATGGGGATACACGGAACCCTGATATTATCTGCAGCCTGGATCCAACTCTGCCTGAAGCCGGAACACTTAGGACTTACTACTTAAATAAGTCAGCAAATCCCTCACTTCTGTTTTTCTTTTTCTCTTATGCTACTTTGGAATGGGTTTATGTCACGTGACAAACAATACTGAGTGATGTAGAACGGAGCTGACCCAAACCTAGTAACGGACTGATAACTTTAACATCTGTAGCTCCATCTGGAGTTTACTTTTACATTTACAACTTGATTTAAAGACACTGAAAGATAAATAATTGCCGATATGAGCCATTTTGACAGAAATTCTACACAGTGCACTCCAATGTTCTAATTAACTCGATATTTATATATAGAACTAATGTATTATAAGATCATAAACGATTATGGTATTAAAGATTATCGTATCGACATCCTCTTTCCCGGTGTCCATTGGACATTACGTGTATATCAAATACTGTCATTTGAAGCCAATAATTTTGATTTAACTAGTTCTTTTCTTTTATCTTAGTGCAGTGCAAATCTCTAAAACAAGGCTATTAGAGTCTCAGAGGTGGTTGGCCCATAAGAAATTTCTCAAGTTTCTTTGTCTATTTATTTAGCATTACATGGCACGTTCTTTTCTTTCTGAAATGGAATAGTATTTAACTACCAGGATCATGAACACAGCAAAGGAAGTCCAGGCCACACCTGACCTTCCAAATAAGAAATGTTTTATTGATGATAGATTTTAAAATTGGCTCTCCAAGTTGGAGACTTCCTTTTCAGAATTTTTTCCTAAAATTGTATAGATATATACTTTATTTCCTAAAGATGTAATTACTGTAATAACAGAAATTATAAGTTAGAACTGCATAAATGACCCAGAAGTAGGTTCTGTATATAATACTGCCAACGTTTCATCTCAATGATCACATTACTGACGATGTGTTTTTCACCTATAGCATCCCTGTGTCTGTCTTCCAGTATTCACCTGGCCCTCGTTCCTCTGGTGGAGGTACCTGAACAGTGGAAAAGACTGGCCAGCAAGGTGTGGACATACCTGCCAGACCGCAGCAACAGTTAACCCTTTGCGGACTCAGAATGAGACGTTAAAAGGAGAAATTAATCCTCCCAAACCTAAAAAGATATGAGCGAGAGTCTGTGATGTACATTTCAGAAATCTGTCACTACGGCAAAGGGAACTCAAAAGGTAGTCCTGCAAATAACTACCAGGGGATCAACCGCCTTAGTGCAGAGCTAGTCTTGTTGTCCCTAGTTTAATAGAAGCTTGAGAACAAATCAGTTATTTTAAAAACCAGAGCAGGCTCCCCAGCACTCATTCACAGCCTGGATTTCTCATTTCTCTGCGATGAATCTTAATCACGAGTTTCTATTGTCCTAGTTTTTTCAAGTTCATTCTTTCAACGTGAAATATATTTTTACACATTTACAATTATGCTCCTAATATTTAGATTAGGATTTATATTTGATGAGAAATTAGTTTCAGAGGTGACAGAAAAGACAAAAGTAGGTTTGACTGATTAATATGGAAATAGTATAATCTATGGATACTTTATTACTTATTTATTATAGACAAAAGCTCATTTAGAACACCCTTCAAGAATATACATTTGCCTACTCCCCAATCTCAAAAAAAAAGAAAGAATGAAATGTATTTTTAGATAAGTGATTTAAAAAATCCAAGGCTGGTTTTCTATTTGGAAACTAAAAATATAAAATTTCTCCATTGAGCAAATTGGAATTATGTTTAAAAGCACATATAAAAGAAGTCAACAATTTTGTTTAGCATTTAAAATTAGTTTTTTCAATCCTCTGAAATTAAAACATTAAGAAAAACTGCATTAAATTGTAATTCAATACAATAAAACAGCATAACAAATTTTTATTTATATAAATGAAAACATACACAGACAACCAAGATTAGAGGCAATTTGAGCCCACACTTGCTTCTCTCTTTTCCAATTCCTTTTGCTTTTTTGTACATACTACATAATTAGATCTTTTTATATGTTCATCCTACTATCCACTAATTGTTTTCATGACAGTACGCCATACCATAGTGAATCAGCATATAAAATAGTATATGTAATATTAAAGAATTTTAATATGTACATTCACACACATGCATTTAAGCAATCGAGACTTGTATCTGTGTCTACTCCTTCCTTAGGCAGCATATAAATTCCTCGTGGAGAGGGGCCATGTTTTATAATTAATGACATTGCTGGTGCTTACTGTTCTATGAGACACAAAGCTGGTAATGAAAGAAAGATTTCTGAAATTTCCTTCTTCATACAAGAACAGATAGGAATGGCAGTATATATGAATTCCATCCACTGACAAAGAAGAGAATGGCCACCTTTGAAGAAACAGTAAGACATCTCCTCAGTGCATAAGACAGTGTTTCTAAACCAGATTTCTCTTTGTAAGCAAGAGTTTCACAGTGAACGCAGAAGCAAGAGCACAGAGAAAGAACTCTTATCAATTTAACCATTTTCTGTTCATTTACTATTCAAGGTTATCACAAGTCACGTGAGTAACCTAAGATCAGAAAGAGACGAAGTACCTGAACATTTCCCATCTACTTCATCTAATCTT
>NW_011888787.1:9694640-9697030 GCF_000151845.1 Pteropus vampyrus | reverse complement strand
CCCTATCAAGCAAGGGTTGACTCTGAACAAAAGAGCTTCAAAACTTGCCAACAGAAAAAGGCAAAGATACAAGACAACAAACCCTAAAAACACAGTCAAGCCTAACATCAAAAGCTACCCACAGGGAGAAATAATTGTCATCATATTAGGAGCTACCCACAGGGAGAAATAATTGTCATCATATTAGGAGCTACAATAGGCAAGATCATCAACTTTTTGTTTGTTTCCAAAAAAATGGAGAAAACACTGATATGTTTACTATACCTGATGGAAAGATGTGTGTGTGTGTGTGTATAATTACAAGCAAAACATATAACACTACTTTTCTATTTATAACTTTATTCCTCATGAATTCCTTCATGATCTTTGGACAAATAGGAATATCAGAAGAATTATACCTACACGAAGTCATCACCTTTACGGTAAAGGAGGATAAACGATGTTAATATTGGTCTACTTTGTCATACTTATCATCTGTGAATTCACTATACCTCCCTTTAAATAATCTAAGGGCTCCTAAAAATTTTGACTGTAAAATAAATTGTTAACAGTCAAATGTGTTCCTACTGATACATTATAAATATCGAAATGCACTTACCTGGGAGAACATGGATTAAATGACAATGCCCATAGAAAATATTTTAAAATTAACATTTATAAAGGTTAGATAATTTTTTGAAGCAGAAATATTACAACTCAAACAAAACAAGAAAAAAAATATGTTTGCAGTCACACACTCCTAGAAAACAGAAGTCACTTCTAAATATTGCAGAATCCTCTGCAGAGGGTATTGTCTCGGGATAATTAGAACTGTTAAAAAGTAAACCAGATCCCCAATTTTTTTTCAATGACCTCAATTTTTTTCTGTAGTTAAAAGATTTAAACTGATATCAGGACACAAGTGAGGCAATTTCTAGCCGGAGGCAACAAAGCACCTAGAAATCTTTTCAAACAGCTCACTGGCATGGCGAGCGAGCGTGGTGTGGTGTCAGTTAGAAGTTAGAATGCTTTGAAAGCTAAACTTTACAACTAGGTGAACAATGTTTACGGTGAGAAAACAAAATATATAATCCAGATTATTTTCCAGCAAGACCACTACTCCGTATTTCATGTTTCACTTGATTTATTATCCAGTTATTTAGAATCCTTTAGCCACGAATAACTTTTACACACAATAATATGACCATATACATAACAAATCTTTGGTAATTAAATTGTGGAAGATACTGCTTAGTGGATGAAAAAATAATTACACTGAAATGATGATAGGGCAAACCTCACCATGTTAAATAGAAAACAACTGAATGCTCCCTGCAGACAAACGATTGGTCTCCAGAGAAGACACTTGTTCACAAAGTCCCTAAATTCATTCTTCCATTATAAAATAGTACACTACCCGGGATGAATGGAGACAGTACCGAAGCTGGCTGGTTTCTGAACTCCTCCACCCCCTTAGAGAATGCTAATTTCAAGGGCCAGATTGCTGGTTGATTTTCTTTCCAGATTTGGGAGAGAAAGGGGAAGTACGTTGGATATGTTAGCATTAACGAGGCACCCTGAGGCTGTTCAGCAAAGCAAATAACCAGCTCGGTTGCTGATTGTGGAAAGAATGTGGTACTGAGGGTGACCCACCGTGTGACCTTGTCCTAGGAAGCCCCGGCAGGTAAATGATTGACTCACTAGACTGTCACCTCCTGGCCAGACATTATATACCAAACTGCAAGGAACAAAGGCTAATAATCTGCCTGACTTTCTCTAGCAATTCCCATATACTTTCATAATCACTTAAGTCATAATTATAGCTGTATAACCAGAAACACACCTGGATCCACTTGTCGGGGGGTTCTTCGGAGTCCATTGGTCCGTTTCTGTGCAGAAAGGTAAAACAAAGATTTTATATCATTAAGTTGTATTACTTTGCGACACCTTGGAAGGCCAACGGATGTGGCACTTTTTCCATTTAAAAGTATGGCTGAATTCGATCAAAACACTTGGTTCCAAAGTTTGTTTTGATAATTTAACCTCTTTGTTTCTCGAATAAGTCTTCCACTTGAATGTCACTACATTTGATAAGTCGTTGACATAACACTATGAGAATGAAATATCTTTTCATTTGCCATCTGTAGGTATTATTACTCATTTTTTTTGAAGTCATAACGACTAAACGAATTATGAGAACAAAGCCCAGGCAGGCAATCTTGGTTGGAAAATGCTCCCAGCAAAGACGTATGATCTCTAAAAGTCTAACTCAGCTATTTCTGAGGCCTGACAGATCAGAGCCTCAAAACAAAGATCTCAAGCTCTGATTTCAGTAAACACCTAAATGAAAATGGCATTTTAATTATGGACCAGTTATATCTGAATTCTTTAAGAAACAAAACAGGCATACA
>NW_011888787.1:9686610-9692900 GCF_000151845.1 Pteropus vampyrus | reverse complement strand
AAAAAACCCAACCAACCTAACTTTATTTCTTGATTCATTATCTATTACCTGTCTTTCTCTAAAAGAAATACCTTTATCCTCCACGACTCTCTCTTCTTGCCTCTTGGAAGAAACCTAATTCTCTCTGTTGATTTTTACCAACAAAACAAGCAAAGTTTCACTTGCTAAATGGAACTAACTGGCTTTAGTTCCTCTACCTGTTTTAAAGGTAGGAAAATCTACGCTATGGAATACATTTCAAGTAAGTCTGTATTAAATAGGTATGGAATGATAACCTTTCTTTCTGGAGCTAGAGGTGGCTTCTGAAGGTCCACTCCAGAATGAGGTGTGAAGTGACCATCCCAGATATAGTCAAGGAGACCCCAGAGTCTTGTGGCTACTGAAAACTGACCCACCTTGAAAATGAAGTATAGAATTAAACATCAAAAATTCACGATCGTAGGTGTTGAAAGGTGAACAGAACAGGACTACAAACTGATACATGGAGAAAAAAGAAGATCCTCAAGAGAGAGAAAGGAAAACCACAGAGCCCCCAGAAGGGCTTCATCGTTTTCCTCTGGCAAGACTCCTGACCACAAAGCACCTGCCTCGGAGAGTTGAAAGCATCTTCCACACCATGGCGGGGAGGAAGTGTGGAGTCAACGATGTTTTAAAACATCCATTTGCTATACTTCTCCCTTAAACCAAGCTAAAATTTCCATATAAATTGGCCAGTGTAAGAGCTTACTATAATTTTCCACCCAAAGTAGAGATTATTAGCAGAATCACACATTATATAAAAATTACAGTTATTGTATTCAAAAGTTAAGAAAGTCACTAAAACACTAAAGCTACATTTTAAAAAATCGACATGAAAATTAATTCCTTTCATAATAAGCTCACGTATAATTTTTAAAAGTGCCTAGAGAGAATTATTTAGTATCTTGTGAAAATTACTAACAATTTATTAGTACACTTTCTTCCTGAAAATACACCCACTTCACATTACTTAAATGAAATCAAGTGAAATCATCTTCCCTGGGGGAAAAAATAATAGCTTTATCTAATAGGATAAATGTAAAGTAACACTAAGTTAAAGTTTAGAGTTCTACAAGGAAATCTGTCTGAATAAAGCAGCATGAGAAGTAGAGAATGAAAGGTGCTTTCCAAGATCTTCACCGGCACTTCTAGAACATTCCTTATAGTCCTGACGAAAAATCTTACCCTGTTGACTAAACACTAAAAGAAATTTTACATTAATTTACTTTAGTCCTAGAAGAACGTGTATGGCCTGTTTTAAAATTATTATTATCTTGTTATGCATTCCTTGATCTAGAGTCTAGATTCTAAAATATAGCCAACTGATACACTGAAGAAGTCAGCATATAAATTTCCTCATATCGCACACCTGATATCCTATATAAAAAATGACGTGCCTATGCAAAAGTAGAAAAAATTATCTCATTTGACAACTTGCTGTACTTTCTATTATTTTTACCAACTATATAGATGCCAACCTATTAAAAACATACTAATATCATACCACTCTTAATGATATAATTGTTATCATTTGGCATGGAATGTTTTTGTCATTCTTTTATTCTGAAATTTTCAGATCACTATACTTTTGGTTCACATAACTAATCACATATATTTCACTTTTTAATTTTCTTTGCTATGACATTATTTTGGGGAGGTCAGATAAACAATTTGTTACTTTTGGTTGAAGGCCAAAGCAATGGTCATCTGGATTCAGCCATATTTTTCATTTTTTCACTTTTTTTTAAAATAGCTTTATGCTGAGAGGTGACAGAGATCACACATACTTTTAAGCCATTAGACCTTAGCCATTAGACATAAAAAGGAAATGTTATCATATCTTAATTTGATCCATAAGATATGATACAAATTATGTTTGTGTTCAAATGTAAAACTACTAGAAACATAAAATTACATCCTTAGTTAAACAATGTTAGAACTTTTCAGTACTAGCAAATGCTGGGCAGCAACACCCCGTTTCATGATAAGACCGTCTACCAACTCCCTGGGGTGAGGGCCACCCTCCTTTCTGTACCAAGGGGATCAAAGCTATCCATTCCAAGGAAATGCTTTTAGATGCATTACATTTTAAAAACCTCCAGGTTCTGAGGAATTCTGTCTCAGGGAACTAGGAAAATGTTTCCCCATATTAGTGCTACAATATTTATTTGAAATTTACCGGAATAAGATTCTGAAAGTTCCATTTCACACACATGCTCAGATTAAATATTCACATTTTCCCTCCACTGGGGATCTGCAGCCGGTGACTGAAAGTTCCTCTGATTAAGCCTTTGCATTTCATTCACAAACACTTGGTTGTTCACTCTATCTCTGTCCATTTTAAGAGGCACATTTAACATTCTCAAAGCTCAAGCCTGCTTAAGTTAGCAAACAATTAAAATGCAAAAGTTATATAAAAATTTGTAAATGTTCATCTTACCTCAGGTGGTTTGAGCGTCCCTTGTTCTGAAACAAATGTAAAAGTTGGCATTGTCAGAGTAAAGTTATTTTGTTTGGTTAGCAGCCTTAGCCTGTCCTCTGCAGCCTGGTAAAACACTACTGCTCTGCTTAGCTAACTAATACCTGTAATATAGTCCCAGGGTCCCTCAGGCTGGGCTAGTAATTGTTTTGCAACTTGGATTCTCTTGCCTTATTGGCTTGTCAGGAAAGTGACTCATAGTTCTAAATGACTTCTAGGTCATGCTTAACTTTTTCAATTGTTTATTAAGCAGTGTCAATCCAACCACATAAAGCTCCTTAAAACAATGGCTTGCACTAAACTTGTGTGCATAAAAGAAAGCTGGGTGGGAACCTTTCTTTCAACATACCTGGTTTTAAGAATCTAAACACACTGAGTTACAAAGGTATTACAATGACTATTTATAACAATGGCAAATTTGATACAGTACAACATTGCCTATATTTTTTCATTAAGTGGCTACGACTCTTATTTTTAACTTGAGGGGGAATACATTCTGATTTAAAGATGAAAATTAAAAACTGACAGGATTCGATTCCAATGTTAATTTTCCTTTCATCCTTAGTTTACCTGTCCTTAAGTAGAAACAATAATCTCCATTATACTTCAGTTCCTGAAAACGACTAACAGTTTTATAAAGGGCCCTGAGATCTCAGGGCGAGTAACGTGGCAGAAGGGTAAAGGGTCGCTCTGCCAGTAGAGGCACATGCTGCACGTGACAGAACTGGGGGCTGACATTTTTGCTTCCTTTCCCATCCCCAGGAGCACCTATGCATTCTACGGCCTCTCTAGACTATGAAGGGAAACACCTTATCATTTTGAGCCCATGCCCATACTTTCCCCAACCCAAAATGATCCTCTAAAGAAGGATCTGAGAAGAGAAAAAGAAACCGAGAGAAAAATCAAGAGAGAAGGGGCACGCCTGAGTGTAAGCTCTATGAGCCTAAATGAACCTCTTACAGAGGCTCCAAGAAGCCCCCACCAACCAGGGTTCAAGGTGAAAATGTCTATCAGAACAATCAGAACGCCTGACTGGCTGCCACAGATTCCTTTACATGGAGAGACTGCCTGAGGTGTGGAACAGGAGGTTTGGTTTGGTTTGGTTTGGTTTTATAAGGGCTGCTCCTAACTGATGAAAATGGAAGCACCGTGGGCAAAAAGGCACCTTTCTTAGAAAAGCTCCGTCTGCACTCCTTCGTCAATTTCAAACCCATCGCCCTCGCTTTCACAGGAAATTGCCTTCTATGGAGGCGCCTGTGTCAGGGCTGAAGTTGGCCTTTACAAAGCCTAGAGAGAGAGCTATTTCACTTCTGTTTCCCCCTAGAAAAATGCAATGTTTCAGAAGAAAGACTGCCTAAGAGAACTGGTTTGGGGAGAGAGTCTATGAAAGGACCATCTGGCTGGATACCGCGCCCAGGTCAGGTGAACTCGGTTCCTAACGGAGATGTTGTAATACCTGTTTCAACTGCTAACCAAAAAGACCTACGTGCCAGAACAGCCCTAAACTACTTTCTTCTCCAGCTAGAGAACTGGAGAAAGCATCGTGTACTGTGGGAAGCACCGAATGGGAGGGGAGTGTAAGTCTGCCATCCCAGGGGCCTGAGGAAAGCTTCGCTCTCTCCGCCCTCTGAAAAAAAAGACGACGACAAAAAACCAACTTAGATCTTTCGGGTTCGATGTTCATACATGAGTATGTACCTTAATTTTGATCTGAAAGTCCCTTTTTTTTCTGGTCCCGCATAGAACTGTTTTCATGTCTTTGGGAAGTAGGTCTTTTACAATATGCTTCAAATATTTTTTGTTTGTTTGTTTTGTTTTGTTTGCACGAAACCTATGATAACCCATGTGACAGGAGATGTCACATCACGCTCCATGAGTGTCACCTGGGTGCTCCTCAGGAAGAGGAAATGATGGTTATCGACGGTGGCCATCTGGCTATGCAGACACTCGAACCACATTTCCCAGAAAACAGACCCAGGAACAGAAGACCCTCATTTACAGCTCCTCACACCTTGTTGCCTAGGATTCAAATGCCTGGCTGCCTGCGGAGGTGAAGGCATCTAACACAGAACTCAGCAGGGTGTGAGGTCGGGCAAGGCATGAATGAAACGGGCACAAAGTAAGGAACAAACTGGACGCGGCTGACCACCTCACTCGACTCTCCCTCCTTCATTTTCCCTGCTCCTCGTCTCCTGCTTTCTTCCTACGGTGTCTCATCAAGCAAATCAGCTCTCCTCATGATTCTAAGAACTGCTCTGTACAAAGTCCCCTCTGCGTGACCGGAAGAGGAAAAGCAGGAGAGGGGCTTTGGGTTGGATGCGACTCCAACTGTAAGGACAAGAGTCCTCAACTGGGGCTTACCCTTTCCTTGCCACCATTCCCTGTCCTCGTGGCCACTACGTCTACCCTCAGCCCGCACTCTGCCACCCAGGGAAGAGGCCGACTTCTTCCACGCAGTCGGCCTAACGCCGTTCACACTCTGACCTGCCGTGGGAGCAGGACACATAAACAATGGCTCTTGAAAGTCAGAGCTTTTGTTTAGTCATACTTCGTGGTAGGGTTCTGTAAATTTTCCAAGGATAGGGCAAAAGCCAAAGAACTGGAAATAACTCTTAGAATCTTGTTCGGTTCAGAAATTCTTAGCCAGGCTTCACTACTTATGCTTCTGCAGTTTTCCTAGTGGTCATACTGTTGAACTGACTGACACCTTCACAGACAATCTACATTCTGATGACCCTATCGATGCGAAGGCTTGTTAACTGATACTAAAATAACAGGGATGAGAAAGAAGAAAACCCAGCTGCAAACGTTGTTTCACACAATTTCAAAGTAAAAGTTCATTCTGGCTGGGAAAACAAAACAGGAACCTCATCCGATGAGGTTTGCTATGGAAAAGTTGCTCTGAATTTTCAAGTCTGCCACAGCATTCTTTCCCTGGTGATCTGTACCCGACTGCCATGGCGGGTGCTTAGAGCTCTTAGTAAAATCTTTGTTTCACAGTTCTGCATCAGGGCTAAGACACTAAGGGCTGATGATCATCGAATCTACTTTGGCTGAATTCCGACCAACTAGAAAGGTTGCTGGTCGAGATCTGAAGAAAAAGCCTGTCTTTTTCTTCTGGGAACTGCCTTAGGATAATAATTCAATTCTCCAAGTTCCCAAAAGTTTTTAATCTTCAACTTGTTTTCACCCTGCGGTCTATTTCTCAGGCCCCTGTGGATCGAACTATAAAATGTTCTTAGCCTTTCTGGAAGGTGACTCACAGGCCCTCAAGGGTTTATACCTTGCATTCTCTCATCATGTCCCAACTGGTTTAACGTGATTCAGAGAAGAGCTGAGTGACTGAGGAGCTCGGAGCCTTTGCAGAATGCCATCTTCAATGCCAGCACAGGGCTCAAGACGCATATTTGTATAAAAGAAATGATTTTCATGGAGCCTTCAGACTCACAGCGTATAATTCGTTTGTTTAAACAAAAAATTCAGTCCCATTATATCTGTTCTTCCAATACAAGTGGCTCTCAGTGCATACATTATTACACAATTTGCTCTCTCTTATCTCAAGTTCTATTTCTTAAGACTAAATAAATCATTCTCCAGCAAGACCGTTTTACTCAAAAGGGGTCACAGAATTTGATGGAGCCATTTCAGATGCCAATCTGGGGTGCAGGTTCTGGATGGGACACCTGCAGGTCTGCACAATGAGGAAAGCAAGGCAACTGCTTCCCCACGAGCGGCTGCAGCAGCATCAGCAGCAGCATCTGGCCTAAATAAAAGGGCGATGAAAACAGTGAGC